>NW_025091432.1:0-4998 GCF_019320065.1 Cervus canadensis
GACTTGTAGCTATGTGGTCAAATAAAACCAGGCAGTCAAGGAAGGAAAGGAAATATATTTGAGCAGCAGTTTATCAACACTGTTCTGGAAAAAAATACTCAAGACTGTTTTACTATCATTTACCAGTCTCCTACCTTAAACCTTGCTGAGATACACTCACCTACAGGCTGTGACTCAGCAGTAGACACAGTAAAGTATATCCCTAGTTTCCTCACTAGTGAAATAAGCAATCTGAACCAGGGGACCCTTAGGAAAATTTTAGCACTGACATTTTATACTTCGTGCTCTGTCTACTAAGAAGGTTATATTGGCATAACTTTTAGAGTTGCTCTATAAATAATAACCACATCTTTAAATACTTAATAAAAGTTATAACAATTTATCTCAGTTATAAGTTCTCCCTCTCTGCAGGCCTGAGGTCCTCATCAGGAAAATGTGGGAAATGAAATGGATGCTCTTATGGCCCCTTCCAGCTCAGACACTCTTGAATCTGGCCAGATTCTTAAATATAATTCTCATAGACTTTCTGCAAAGCTTATGCAGTCAGGTCTGATGATGTCTGAGTCAGAGATCTTTCTGGAGCACAAATTTATGATAAAAGTTAATTGATTCAGACTGTAGGCTCCTCATTTCTCTGCTTTTCCATGGTGCCCAGTACACCATGTGGCCTATGTATGCTCTCAGTAACTGCTGGTAATTCAATAATTGTGCTGTGTTTTTTGTTTGTTTGTTTTAGCATCTACTATTTGACTGAGATATTAAATAGGGTATCTCAACTCCTCAAATAATCCTTCAAGGGCAGTATTTTTATGTCTATAACCTGAATAAAAAACAAGGCTGCCTACGTGCCAGCATGGTGTCACATCCAAAATAAACCCAAACCAAACAACCTGAAAACTTAAGTAGGTCTTTCATGAAGTCCTGGAAGATATGGCTAAAGGGACAGTCACATGGAAAAACATACAGCAGAAACTCCTTTTACCCATTTTTCGTCCTAAAATCCTCCAACAGCCCCACAAAGATCCCCAGCTCCATCGTCCCAAGTGCTCTAGCAAAACTCCTTCCTCCTGTCCATTCTAGCTTACCCCTTTCAGATCTACTCTGTCCTTTGGGGATGGTCTCATTCCCTGCATAACCTAAGTTAGCTTGGAAGTTCGGCCCCCGGGGCCTCCAGTTTTCCCCTTGACGAGCCAGGCACACTCTGCAAGTGCAGACGGCAACGGCCCTCGGTGCCCCCTCCAGCCCAGAGTGCACGCCCCCCACTACACTGCGATGGATGCACACCACTCTTCATGCAAGGCTGCTCTCCGTGTGTACACCCTCTAACCAGTGACTGCCCCAGGATCACCTAAGGAGCTCGTCAAAAGCACAGATGTCTGGTCTGCGTGTCAGTTTCTCTGAATCAGAGTATCCGAGGGTGAGAACCAAGAGGCCACATTTTTAAGAAGTGTCCCAGGAGATTCTGACCTGTAGTCAGGTTTCGAAGCACTGCTTTACACCACAAAGGCTTTAGAATTAAGCTACAGAGTTGTGCCCACAGAGCAGGACCATTTTCCTAATCCCCTTTCTACTGTCTTGCCTTCCTGATAACACGGTGTCCCAGAAACACAAGCAATCCTCAACTTCTGAACCCTGTGGGTTTCAAAAATACGTTAATCAGAGGCAGGGTGCAGCTTTCCCCAAAGAATAGGCACTAGAGATCCACGTGGGCTCAGAGTGCTCCAAAGACCTGTAGGTCTTTGCAAGGTGATTTTGTGAGAAAGTATATACAACAGTTCCCACTGGGGCTTCCAGTGGGAGGAAGCCCACTAGAAATTGGGGCTTCCAGTTTCTCCCTGAGGTCAGGCAATAAGAGCTTGACCTCCTTTCTGGGGGTCTGGTGGCAGGAGGGGGAGGTTGAGGAAACTGGGACTTCCAACTTCTCCCTGAGGTCAGGCAATAAGAGCCTAGCCTCCTTTCTGGGGGTCTGGTGGCAGGAGGAGAAGACAAAGGAAGTTTTATGTGGTGACAAAGGAAGCCCAGAGGTCTGGTAGCTACTGAGAAAGATGTCAGAAAGGGGACCCTCCAAAGAAACAAGGAGTAGGCCACCAATGAGGTAGGGATGCAAAAAGGAGTATCTTCATGCAGAGGGCCCAGGCAGTGGTTTCTTTTGCAGTGTCAGAACTCTGAACTGAGACAGGGCAAATGTGTTCACTGGGCTTAAGAGAGAGGCACCTTGATGGAGAGGAGGAAGGTCCCGACCTCAGATCATTCTGGCAGCAGTACCTGGGCCCCCATGAGGAGCAACTCATCAAGAGAGTGGGAAGGCCAGTCCTAGCATGAGGACAAGTTTTTTGTCAAGCAAGTGCTCACTGCGGGCTTCCCTCTCCTGGGTCCTCCTCCAAGTCCTGTTTTCTTTGGAATTGACTTCAACATCTGAAGGCTCAATATTACATCCTTCAAAAAAACTTTAGCCACTGAAGGAAAAAAACCCTGACCTCATTATTACATGATCTTACCAAACAGATTCTGAAGACAGTTTTAAAGTGAGGGCCTGTGCATTTTTAAAACTCAATTGCATTGCATAATTAGTAGCAATTACTGTCAACAAACATTTATCAAATATCTACTGATGCACTAAGCCTGAGGAACATGTGGGCAAGAGTGAATCAATCCTTTGGCAGAGCACAGAGTACCAGAAATCAGAACACATGATCTGATAAGCAGAACGATCCCTGTGAGTCTGCTGGAACAGGAAATTTGAATGCAGATCTACCTCTGAAAAACCAAAACATTTGGTTATCCAAAATAAGACTTGAAAGGCCAGTGGAATCATTGATTAAAACATTTAATTGGTTCTGCGCACATGAGGTTAAATCCAATGTAATCATAACACGAGGTCAGATCCAACATCAAAATGGGTACAGCCATGTGCATAAGGGAAAGAGACCTCACCTTTCTTCACACAGCTTCCACAGCACAACGCAACAACTCAAGGTGATTGCTCCTCTAATTTGCTATAGGGATATACACATAGGTAAGTTTTTATTACCTCAAATATCCTGGTATAACCTCTCTCTATTCCTTTATGTAATATTCCTGCCTTCAGTCTTATTTTGAATGGACTGGTAGACTGGAATGAATGGTAATAGCCCCTTGCTTTCTAATAGTAGTTTGTAGAATTACTGTAGGCAGTAGAACAGTTTTAGCAAAATAAACTTCCTATGCAACTTCAATATCTAATACACATAAACAGAGATCCCTGAGTCTGTCCTTTCCCCAGACTCTCTCCAGCCTCAGGAGCAACTCTAGATAGAGTTGCTCTAAAACCTCAATCCACACCAATTTTTGCCTCTGAGGCAGAGACTGCAAATTACCATCCCAGGATCCCTTTCCCCATCTTTCTTAGTAACCAGATTCTAATAAGGGTGGAAATGAAACCAATTAAAAGATGACATTTCCAAGCCTGTCTTGCTGCTACATAAAGCCAGTAAGCCAGTACTGATTAAAGACTGGCCAATGATATATAAATGAGAGTGCTATATGAGATTCCCAAAAGACTCCTTAGAACTGAAAGCTGTGCCTTGTCTGTTCTTCTGTTTTTCCTCCTTTCTGCTTTCTCAAATATGGGCATGATGGCTGAGCTTCTGCAACCACGCTGAACTGTTAGGTCACTTTGAAGTTAAAGACTATGCTCTAGCGCTAGTGAAACCAAAGAGATAGAACCTGTGTCTGAAAGACTTCATGGTGTTGCCATACCAGCTCTGAATTTCCTATCTCTGGATTTTTTTATGTGAGAGAATAAGTACTGTGTGTCTATAACATTGCTTAGGCTTTTTAATAATTTACAGCAATATCAAGTCCTGATGCAGAACCTACCTGTAGTTAACTTTTCCAGCAAAAGATTTCACTGTGAGTCTCCTTTTATGTACTCTGTTTAACAAGGAAAAATCATGAAGGACCAAGAGAAGGATATATAGTATATGTTATATACTATATGGGTCAAATTTGTTTATAAAATTTATTTTAAAATTTATAAATTAATAAAATAGCTAAAATTTACTGAGTGCTTACCATGGGCTAGGCTATCTGCTAAGCATTTGTGCATATACTATTTCATTTACTACTCAAGTCAACCACATGAAGTACATGACATAATGGATAGTTTTCAGATGAAAAAATCAAGGCCAAGAGGAGTTTGCTACTTACCTACAGTTTCACAGCTAGTTCACTGCAGAGCAGAGATCTGAGACTATAAAGCCTTTCTTTTTTTTTTTTTTTTCCATTTATTTTTATTAGTTGGAGGCTAATTACTTTACAATATTGTAGTGGGTTTTGTCATACATTGACATGAATCAGTCATGGAGTTACATGTATTCTCCATCCCGATCCCCCCTCCCACCTCCCTCTCCACCCGATTCCTCTGGGTCTTCCCAGTGCACCAGGCCCGAGCACTTGTCTCATGCATCCAGCCTGGGCTGGTGATCTGTTTCACCCTTGATAATATACATGTTTCGATGCTATTCTCTCAAAACATCCCACCCTCGCCTTCTCCCACAGAGTCCAAAAGTCTGTTCTGTACATCTGTGTCTCTTTTTTCTGTTTTGCATATAGGGTTATCATTACCATCTTTCTAAATTCCATATATATGTGTTAGTATGCTGTAATGTTCTTTATCTTTCTGGCTTACTTCACTCTGTATAATGGGCTCCAGTTTCATCCATCTCATTAGAACTGATCCAAATGAATTCTTTTTAATGGCTGAGTAATATTCCATGGTGTATATGTACCACAGCTTCCTTATCCATTCGTCTGCTGATGGGCATCTAGGTTGCTTCCATGTCCTGAAAGGGGACTGAAAGTCTAAGCAAAATAATTTGATCAGTAAAGGGTCTTTTGAAGTACTTTATAATAAGGATAGTTTAAGCAGAGTATCGGAGAAGGCAATGGCACCCCACTCCAGTACTCTTGCCTGGAAAATCCCATGGACAGAGGAGCCTGGTAGGCTGCAGTCCATGG
>NW_025091433.1:0-2000 GCF_019320065.1 Cervus canadensis
GCCTTCCATGAATCCTTGCTGAGCCAAGTCAATCTAAATCTTTACCTACTCTTAAATATTATCTCCTAGTCCTAAAAACTTGGGCTGGGAAGCCAGGGCACATAGAAATATTAAACACCTGTTGATTGGTACCTTGGCTCCCTCTTCTATGGTACTTAATACCATGGGGATTTTATGGAGCCAGAAAAAAAAATTGTAATGGAAATCTGTATGGTGAAGCAATGCTGTGAATTATATGAGATTTTTGTGGCAGTAAGAAACATTGACCAGCTAAATTATTTCTAAGAAGTGTTTACGGGCTAGCATGGAGGCACAATGACTTTTGCTTGTGTTTGTGGAGATTGAGGGACCATTTTGTAGAGCAGCCTCCTATTGCTTGTTTTTCTGTATAATAAAAAAATATTGGCTGGTCTTTGTCTCTGATTCCTAGTAAGGAGCCTCTAAATCCTTGGAATTTCCCGAGTCCAAGTGAAAGGACTATTGTCGTTATTCGTGATAGGTCCCTCAATAGGTTCAAGACGGGGGCTAGCAGTGCTGGTGGAGTAGGCAATGGCAACCCACTCCAGTACTCTTGCCTGGAGAATCCCATGGACCGAGGAGCCTGGTAGGCTACAGTCCATGGGGTCACTAAGAGTCGGACATGACTGAGCTACTTCACTTTCACTTTTCACTTTCATGCATTGGAGAAGGAAATGGCAACCCACTCCAGTGTTCTTGCCTGGAGAATCCCAGGGAGAGAGGAGCCTGTTGGGCTGCCATCTATGGGATCACACAGAGTTGGACACAACTGACGTGACTTAGCAGCAGCAGCAGCAGTGCTGGAAAGACCCAACCATGTGATTAAGGTTTGGAGAGTTGAGTCACATTATATCAGCCTGACCTCCCAATCTCTGGAGAGAGAAGAGGACTGAAGATTGAGTTCCATCATGTGGCCAATAATTCAATCAATCATACCCATGTAATGAAACCCCAATAAGAACTCTGGTCACCTGAAGCTGTACAAGTGAACCTGCCAGATTGGTAATCATATATTTATGTGCTGTCAGGATGATGCATCCTAAAGACATGGAAGCGTCAGGCTTCCTCTAAGGTCTCATTCTGGTGCTTCTTCACTTGGTCAATCCCAATTTATATCCTTTATAATAAAACTTTAATCACAAGCACAGGGCTTCCCTGAGTTCGGTGAGTTATTCCAATTAATTATGGTATTTCAAGGAGTACTAAGAAATCCCTGAAGGTTTGTAGCCAGTTGGTCACAAGGGTGGGTGGCCTGGGTTACAATACAAGTTTCCAGGTCAATATTAGGCTATTTGAAGTCATACTATGAAATTAAATACGAAAAATCTATGTGACTGTATGGACCAGTTTCAATGTAATTGAATCTTTTAATTTCTTAGTTCTAATGTTCTAGAATGAAAGTTTGGCTCAGCTAAGTCTGTGAATTGTTCCTCTAACTTAGGTAAGCATTTTTTATCCAATTAGCTGAAAGTTTTAGTGCCATGGGCCTGAGATAAGGTAGTCAGTATTGGGGTAGAGGTGATGGAAACCTACAACTTCCAGAAGAACCCATTTCTTTTCTTGAGGTAATCATTTATTTGGGTTGTTGTGTAGTTACACAGGGAAAGAACTTTTAAATTACCTGGTGAATTCTCAGGAATCTCCAGATATTTTTGACTGTTCTAGGGATCTGCTTAGTAATTTCTGAGAGATGACCAAGTGCCATGATAATGTGTCATAGTAGCTGGCCAAGGTGCATCATTTTGAGGGCATTCTTCCACTTTTCACTTGCCTTATGTGAATGAGGCTCTAGGCACTGGAAGGTATGGCATCACTGAGCCTCCCAGCAATAGATCTGGTCAAAAGGAGTGGGACATAGTCTCAGATATTAATAGCTGCTGGGAAGCCCCAGTAATTTTGATAGCGTGGCAATCATCAGTATTTCTTATGTTGGAATTCATGGACAAGAACTGAAATTACATGTCCCAGAGGCAACTGATCTC
>NW_025091434.1:0-1750 GCF_019320065.1 Cervus canadensis
TGTATTTATGAAGTATTCCTCTATTTATTTGAAGGAGTCATGATGTGAATACTTTTGTATAAGCTGTTTTTTTTTTTTTTTTTTTAAACTGAATATGTAGTGGATGTCTCTCCAGGTTGTTATATGTTCCCACCTCATCATTTTTAATGAATGCATTCTATTCCACAAATGGCTATGCTATGTGTTGTTTTTGACACGTGCTATTTTTCTAAGGATAAATTCTTAGATGTGGAATGAACAGGTCAAGGATTTGGGAACCTTTATTAAAAAATTTTTTTTTCCCATTCCCACTTCTGATAATGGGATGGCTCATTCTGATGACTTATTTCTATATATTCTCACCATCCGCTATGGGCATTAACTCATTTTTGAAATTTGGTAGCCAGGTGGTTTTATATTATTGTTTTATTCTGGATTTCTGGAACCATAAGCAAACATGCACATTTTTTCATGTGCTTATTGGCTGTTTGATTTTTCCTTTTGTGAATTATGTATTAATATATCTATTTCTAAAAAATAATTTAGAACTATATTTAGAACTAATTTAGAACTATTAAGAACTATAATATGAAGAATAGCATATTCTTAGAATATGCTATTCATAGAATGTTTATTCTATGTTGCAAAAATTTCCAAGTTTGTTGTTTACCTTTTTATTTCTTTTATATTATTTTTAACTTACTGGGTTTTTGATGATGTTTTAATTAAATTTTTATCCTCCTCCTTTAAATATTTAAGTTTGAAAGTCATGCGTAGTGTATGTTTCCTCACAACTAAGACTGCATAAATATTTACTTCTAAATTTAACATTTTCCTTCTAAATTAAAAGAAAACCATTAATATAGCATATTACACAGAGCTAAAAGTTGAGTAGTATTCAATGGCTTCTGAGACCAAGTGGTACAGAAGTCCCTTGATGTCCTTGGGAGCTGCTCTATGTGGCAGGGGCCAAGGAGCTTGGGTACAGGAATTATGCCATCAGGTCCCATTGCTCCTCCAGTCCTTGTACAGACTGGCCCCTACATCCTTGTGGGCGCTGCATCCTACTTTTTAAAGGATGCAGTTGTCATTTGTTTCTTTGACTTACTTGTCCTTCCTGAATTTTCTAAACCTGAGGCATCTTTCATGAAGTTGTATTTTTAAAAATTATATTGCAAAAACAAAAATTCCCCTGGAATGGGGATTTCTTGGTGTGCAGGTAAACTATGCATGGTTTTACCTGTAATCCAGTCTTCTGTCCCCTTAGGTTCAAAGTGCTGTCTGTCAAGGGGAACACAGCTAGTGGGTACAACCTGCGTTTGAAAGCAAAAATCACCACACCATAAAGGAGTGACTCATTGGAACCAGCCTTCTCCTTGTGGTCTGGGCAGGTGGCCCTTGGCAATGCTGGGAGAAGTCGGCTGAACGTTGCAGGCAAGAGTGGATCTTACGTGGCCGGAAATGGCTGCCTGTGGCAGGTGCCTTCTGTCATCTTTGGTTTGCTCCTCCCCTGTTTTGTCACCACTTTCCTGTGCGTCTTTCCTATTCCCTGGGGTCATCCGTATTTTTCTTTAAAGTCTGAGCTTGGCCATGGCATCCAAGGGCTTCCTTGGTGGCTTAGCAGTCAAGAATCTGCCTGCAATGCACGAAATGCAGGAGACGGGGGTTCGATCCCTGGGTCAGGAAGATATGCTGGAGGAGGGTATGGTATCCCACTCCAGTATTCTTGCCTGGAGAATCCCATGGACAGAGGAGCTTGGCAGGCTACAGT
>NW_025091435.1:0-3000 GCF_019320065.1 Cervus canadensis
AACAATATAGTCCATGGACTTCTCCAGGCCAGAATAGTGGAGTGGGTAGTCTTTCCCTTCTCCAGGGGATCTTCCCAACCCAGGGATCTTCGCAACCCAGGTATCGAACCAGGTCTCCTGCATTACAGGTGGATTCTTTACCAGCTGAGCCACAAGGGAAGCCCAAGAATACTGGAGTGGGCAGCCTATCCCTTCTCCAGCAGATCTTCTTGACCCAGGAATCGAACCAGGGTCTCCTGCATTGCAAGTGGATATTTTACCTACTGAGATATCAGGGTTCATGTGTTTTTAAAAGTCAATGAATAAAAGTCAATGATATGTATATTATCTATAGTGAAACAGATCACCAGCCCAGGTGGGATGCATGAGACAAGTGCTCGGGCCTGGTGCACTGGGAAGACCCAGAGGAATCGGGTGGAGAGGGAGGTGGGAGTGGGGATTGGGATGGGGAATGCGTGTAAATCTATGGCTGATTCATGTCAATGTATGACAAAACCCACTGCAATGTTGTGAAGTAATTAGCCTCCAACTAATAAAAATAAATGAAAAAAAAATACCACTAAAAAAAAAAAGTCAATGATAAAAGTCAATGAATGTTTCAATATTCTTTTTTCATTCTCTTGCTGCCTTCTAGTTTGTTTTCTCTGCACCAACAATAATCACATTGGAACATAATTAGAACACCTAAAATAAAAATCTTAATGAACATAATTTCTGCATGTAATTTAACTGAAAGTTAAATATAATATGTAGCCTAAAAAATGAGAAAACTTTATGCACTGCCAAAGTTAAACTGATGAAAATGTTATAGTGAATTCAAAGTAATGCCCAAGAGAACAGAAGCTTTTCAGCTGTGATCTTTACAGGAATACTAAAAATTCCTCTTAAAAATAATTAAATTTTAAAAATAAGAAAGTTTGAAAATAACTTTAGAAACATCAGTGACTGTACCTAAGTAAAAGGAGATGCTGACAGCAAATAAATTTCAATACTGTGTTGTTCAAAAACGTACGGTGACACTATTAAACGCTATAAAACAAAAACAATGCTGGTAGACAAGAGGACTTGCACTCAGGTTGTTTTTCTTTGCCTTCCTGTGTTTGTCACACCCTCCTCTGTAGCTCCTGCTTGGCCACTTCCTTCTCCTTGTTTCAAAACCACAAGGAGACTAATATGCAGTTTTGGAAGTGAGAGCAGAGATGATAATGAAGCTATGTTGAGACTCACTTAGGAATCTCAGGTGTGGCCACAGAATAGTATTTAAAAACACTTCTCATTGAAAGAATGATTTCTAGAAATTGCATTATAATTACTTCAAACACAATCCTGCTTTATTATTTAATGTTTCTCTGTTAGTTATACTTATGTTCTCGTGTACATAGGGAAGAGTTTCTAAACAAGAAATTAGCAAAAAAGCGGTACCTGCAGATCTCCTTCTCCTACATTTGAGTCCTACACTCCTAATGCCCCAACATCTTCACTCAAAAAGAGGGCTCACTTAAATATTACAGACTTACTTAGATACTACCAAGCAGAAGCTGAGAGTTTCCTGGATCAAACACCATAGGATGAAGACATTATATCATTGTTGCTGTGAAAATCATTAAGGGAGTTTGCTGAACAATATCTACGTAAATGCACTGTAGTTTACTTTAAATATATTTGCAGATGATTTATTTTTCTTAATATTCACAAAAGGGTTGGCTATTTTAATAAAGCTATACCAGGAGATTAGCATAATGATACTGGAAAGAAAAAGGATGCTGAAAGGATGTGAACAGACCACTTGTTCTGATCAATATCTTTTTACGTAAAAGACAAAAGAGAAAAATGATTGAATAAACTTGGTACTATATACATTTGTGGGCTTCTGTAGTAGGTGGTTGGATCCCTGGATCAGGAAGACCTCCTGGAGGAGGGCATGTCAACCCACTCCAGTGTTCTTGCCTGAAGAATCCCACAGACAGAGAAATCTGGCAGGCTACAGTCCATGGGGTCGCAAACTGGTGGATACAAGTGAAGCAACTAAGCATGCACAAATAGTGGGTGGAAGAGGCTACGGAATGTAACAGGCATACGGACTTCACAAACCTTTACAGAACAATATGCGCCTAGTCTTAACACAATATATTATACTTCAGACCTCCCATCTCAGCATTTTCCACCTCACTCTGTGTGTGTGTGAGAGACATCCATCACACACACAGGAGAGGCAGAAAGGGTAGTGGTTAAGAACTCAGACTAAGGTGCCAGACTGCAGACTTCTCACTGGATGTGCAACCCTGGACAAGCTGGGTAATCCTTAAAACATGAACAATAATGGGATTTTATCAATATCAAATTAGTGACTGCTGTTAGGATTAAATGCTTATCAATGTGAAGTTCTTAGAATAGTGTCTGGCACATGAAAAGTGCTCAAAGGTGTTAGCTATTATTATGTGTTCCCAAGTACTTTAAAATACTAAATTAGGCAAATACATCAATGTAGGTAAATATGAAAGAAACATATTCTTAAATCTAACAGATACTAGTTTAAGATGCTTGCTGAAATTAATCATTATTTTACTGTCTTTTCCCTAATCTTGTTTTCATGAATCTGTCTAGAAAATGATAAAATCTCATTCTTAGAAATCTAAAAGAAATTCTTAATTAAAAAATATTCTTATCTCAGAAATGAGTTAATTTGACAAAAAATAATTTTTTGATACCTGCTTCATATACTCTAATCCTCTTCTCATTTCTATAGAGCAAACAATAGGAAACTGATTTATACAGGATCCATCCACCCATCCATCAATTTGTTAACAAATATTTTCTGACTCATTTCATTGTACGTGGCCCTATAACACACATGAAAGCCATACACTAGTTTCTCAAAGGGAAAACACTGAAAAATTGGAAAATTGTGAGGATGCTAACGCCTATTGAGAATGATAAAGCAATAGGAAAGGTAGGAAAAAAAGCTATTAAGTAAGTGAACTACAGCAGACTCAGTGACTT
>NW_025091436.1:0-5000 GCF_019320065.1 Cervus canadensis
TCACCAATATGCAATGAATTTTATTGTGCTCCTATAACATGCCAGGAATTGTTAAGAATAAATTTTCCTCCTGAATAATCTTAAGTTCAAAAATTTTTAATTTAAACTTTTTAAAGTACATTGTTCTAAAACATAATTTTCACTGTTTTATTTTCTTCATATTTTATTCTCTAACATACTAATAGTTAAGCATTATGATAACGGATAGTTGAATATTAACTACTTAACTGTGTAAATATACTCTAGATACTAATATTATTACCACTATTATTCTATTTTTTCTTATTTATTAACAACTTTCAATTTCATTGCTCAAGTAGATCATATATGAAGCCTTCTCCATTCCAGTAGTAGCTTGCTAACTTTTCCAAATGCCAATCATAATATCTGCACTAGAAAATCCAACAGCTTGAGATGCTAAATTATTTATTTAAAAATCGTCTTAATGGTGGTTTCTAGCTCCTATCAAGTACCCTGCAGCAATGGCAGCTCTGGGAACCCTCTGTCATCCTGAGTTTATTACTTGAAAATTTCACAATCTAATTTATTTCAGTTTTATGAATAAGAAATACTTACCTTTTAAGGATTGTTTTAAGAATTAATATTACATGACAGATGTAGTTTGCCAAGAATGGTACCTGTCATTTAGTAAAATATATTTAAGTTTTCAAATCTCTTCATGTATTTTAGTTTTTTTTTTTTTTCCCCTCCCAAAGAAATGTTATAATTGAATGGTAATGGTTGTTAGAAGTCTAACTGATAATGTCGTGGGCTAAATCCTCCTTTCAGTCTTACTGAATTTGTTTCTTAGCTGATAACTGTAAAAGAAATGTGAAAGAGCATACACTATGGAGAACTAACATGTTTAACTGACTTGAGAACAGATTGAAATAAGTTGGAGAACAGATTTAAGTGGGGTGGAGGAAGTTTTTGCTCTCATAGTGCTACCTTTTTACCCAGTTGTTGATGTTCTTGTCCCATTAGGTAGCCTTGGAGACTGGAAACATCACTTGACCATGGAGCAAAAATGAAACGTTTGACAGGGTATTCCAAAGGAAGATGAAAGATTTTCCCTTGAATTTCATCTGGGACATAAATGAGGAATAGAATCAATGGAAAATAATCATAACAGTCTACTAAATTAGTGGGCATATTTTAATATACATTTTAATATGTACTTCTCAAGCTAATGTTGATGATAAAACTTTACTATTAAATAAAATTAGTGAAGAGTGCTGACATTCATTACCATGAGTTTGATGAACATTTTGAAATTTCAAACATTAAAATGATTTGGGAGATAACCTGCTTTGGTAACCTGTATGATACAGGGAAAAACAGAAATTATGCAAAGTTAATTGTAAATGCCTCAAGAGAGTTTCCAGTCCTGTGTACTTTATCTACAATTAAATTTTGGATCAAAGATTAAAAATCCTTTCAACTTTCTAAGTGTACTTTATGCTTCAAGTTTTAACCAATGTGAATTCAAAATAGAGAATTCACATGAAAGGCATGCATCATGCTTTCTTAATCTTGGCAAAACCATTGCATCTGAGAATTATGCTCAGCAAATCAATGAGATACACCAAAAACTGCAATGCCTGCAGCCCGCATTAGTCAACAGAAAGGGCCCAATTCTTCCCCAAGACAACGCCTGACTACACATCGCACAACCAACGCTTTAAAAGTTGAATGAATTGGGCTACAAAATTTTGCCTCATCTGCCGTATTTACCTGACCTCTTGACAACTGATTACCACTTCTTTGCATCTTGACAACTTTTGACAGGGAATACACTTCCACAACCAGCAGGAGGCAGAAAATGCTTTCCAAGAGTTTGCCACATCCCGAAGCACAGATTCTTATGCTACAGGAATAAACCAACGTATTTCTCATTGGCAAAAATCTGTTGATTGTAGTGGTTCCAATTTTGATTAATAAAGATGTGTTTGAGCCTACTATAATGATTTAAATACACAATCCGAAACCACAATTATGTTTGCACCAACCTAATATTTTTGTGGAAATTGAGATCAGTTCAAATCTTTAAAACTCTTTTGAAACAGAATCAAAATAATCATATTCTATGGTTTCTAGGAAACTTCTAAATTCCTATTCAACTAAATTAATTTTACACAATTTAAACGTTATCTTCATTACATTTACTTGTTAACTAACATGCTTCCATGCAATTGCCTTATTTTTATTGCACAAATGAAACATCTTTTTACATTTTGTGGAGAACATAAGGCTGCAGTTCTGTCTCATTTTAGAATCTTTCTGATGGCATCCTGGTCAAGCAAAAAATTTTTTTTTTTTAAAGAGTAACTTACTTGTAACTAATTTATGCAAAATAAGGTGATTCATCAAAATGATTCATAGAACACCAGAAAAAAAGAATTGTCATAAACTTCCTGAAGAACTAGAACTAAGAAGTATGAGACCATCAGGGATATGCATATGTTTTCATCTTTTTTTTTCTCTCTGTCTCCTCATCTTAGAGTTTTATGTTTCTCACCGTGAGCTTCAAGTGCGGGATTCATTTTTCCTTCCTTAGTCTCTGAAAACTGGATTTACTTTAACACTATGCCAGTCATACACTATGTCCAAGTGACCTCACTTCATACAACAAACAGAGATAGGTTGGTGTTGTGGAATTCAAATTTAAACTGTGAAAATAAAACCTTAATGGTGTAGGTTAGGTCTCTTCACTTCCTGGAGCAATCTACCTATTGTCAAGGCAAAAGAGTCATGGAGTACGAACACATTACCAGAACCTGGAGTATCTTTGAAATAATGGGATAAGCAGTGAAAAAATCTATTATTCTTGATTTTGCTTCAATTAACCCCAAAGGATATGTTGAACTGTAATTCTCATTACCTCAAAATGTGACAGTATTTGGAAATAGAGTTATTGCAGATGTAATTAGTTAGATTCAGGGACTGGAATAGCATGGGTCTTTAATCCAATAAAATTGGTGTCCTTAAAAAAGAAGAAAGAGATACAGAAAGAAAATGGCCATGTGACAATAGAGTCTGAGTTTGGAGTGATGGATTGATAAGCCAAAGAAAACCAAAGATAGTTGTGAAGGAGGAAACAGACAGAACAGGCTCCTTCTTGAAAGCATGACTCCATCTTGGGCGGGACTGTGAACTTTGAGCTATATGTCCAGTATCTATGGAAACGACATACCAACTGGAAAACCAGATCCCTGGTAGGAAGAGCCCCAAGGCTCGTACCTAGACTCTCCATCACCTAAAAGAATACCCTAGTTATCTGTGTAACCGAGTAGAATCATACATTCTATTATGCTTATTGGGGTATGACCACAGGCCTATTGATAATTGTCCTCTGTTAACTACCTAGGCTTAAGGATTATGAATCAAGGGTTAACTTTGTATCTTTCTTTTCCTTTGTTCAGATTAGTTTCAGGGAATTTGGGGAGGTGGGTTTGGGCCCATAAACCTAGGGTATATAAGGTTTTCACAAAAACTGGCCGGGGTCCTTGTCTAAGAGGAGACTCTGTCTTGGCTGTTCTGGTGTAATAAACTGCACTCCACTATCTGCATTGTCCTCTTAAGCGAGTTTGTTTCCTGGAATGTGTGGCTACAACACTTGGAAAACACCAGACCCTAGAAGATGGAAGTAAGGACTCTCTCCTACAGGTTTCAGAATCGGTATGGCCCTCCTGACATCTTGATTTTGAAATTCTAGCCTCCAAATGGTGAGACAATAAGTTTCTATTGCTTTAAGCAGCCTGCATAACAGTATTTTATTACAGCAACCGTAGCAATTGAATACAGTATTCTCCAACTCAATTGAAGAATTGCTATTCTAAATCACAACCAATAAGGCAGGTTCTGGAGCCAAACCAAAGAGGTCAGTAAGGTAGCATAATGCTGATTAGCTCTGACTGCATGACATAAATATTAAAAAACAAAAAACAAAACAAAAAAACCCCCAGCAAAACTGTAATAGTAACTGGAGATTTAGCTCTGTTCTCATCTCTCTCATTAAGCATAGTACTGAAGAAAGGTCACCTGAGACAATACGTCAAGAGGAAATACAAGCCATGTAGTTTAGAAAGAAGAAACAAAACCATTTCTGTTTGCAAACAACTTGATATTCTATACAGACTATTTCAAGGGATAAGCAAAACAAAACAAAAATTACTAAAACTAATTAGTGAGTTTCCAAAGTTGTAAAATATAAGTTTGCAACACAAAAAACTCAGTTGTGTCTCTGTATGCTAGCAATGAACAATTGGAAAAAATTAAAAACATAATACCATTTACAATTGCTCCAAAAGGAATCAAATATTTAGGTACACATCTAAAAAATATGTATAGGGTCTGCATGCTGATGAACAACAACAACAAAATGTTAATGACAAAAATCAAGAAAAACTAAATGAGAAAATGTATGATGCTCAGTGATTGTAAGATTTATCATACTAAAGATGCTAGTTTTACCCATTTTAAACTTTGGGTTTTGAAGGAAAGCTACACGGCTCAAAATAGCTTGGAGTTAAAACTCCCCTCCAGGTCCTCCCCATCATTCTATAAAAAGTTCTATAATGAACTTTCTCCCCCAGAGAAAGGAATGGACATTAAGATTGATTATGTTCAGCTCCCAGCCGATCCCAGTCTCTGGCTGGTCTCAGGAATTCTTTGCCCCGGTTGTTGAAAGATAACTAATAAAAAATAATCATGAGGAAAAACAGACGCCCTCAAAACGATGTATCTCTGCATATATATGTTTTCTATATATACTTACCCTCTTCTTGACTTAGCGCAGCAACTCACTAATCTGACTGCTGCCCCTTCTCGCCTCATTAAAGGTGATCTGTTCCTGTAAAGTGCTGGTCTTGTTTATTATTTTTTTTTCTCAAACGTTGCCTTCTCTGACTCATTTACCTTACAGGTTTAATTAAATTACTGCTGCTGCTAAGTCACTTCAGTCGTGTCCAGTCTGTGAGACTCCATAGACGGCAGCCCAC
>NW_025091437.1:0-33000 GCF_019320065.1 Cervus canadensis
CAGGGGATCTTCCCAACCCAGCAGTCTAACCCACGTCTCCTGCACTGGCAAGCAGATTCTTCACCACTGAGCCACCAGTGAAGCCTCAGAGAGAGATGAGTGAGGCACAAATGTAAGATGAATTCAACACACATGGATTGAACTTACACTCTCTGTCAATATAATTCCAGGTTCTGCCTCTCAAATAATTTATCCCAAAAAGATTAAATAAGTAGAAAATGGTTAAACTGCAAATTAAAATAAGATAAATATGATTAGGAAATTACAAATAAATCCCAAGGGGCTCTAGAAAGGGAAGATTACACCCATGGCAAATTGCACCTAGAAATTATATCATTCCTGCTTCCCCTAGCTCCAGTCTAGCTCCAGCCCCCTCCTTCCCAGGATATGATAGAACTGAACTCTTATTCCTCTTTAGCCGATGGGCCCAAAAGACTTTTCTGGCCAATGAGTTGCAAATGGCAGTTATGTTTGTTACTTTCAGACCAGAGCAATTACTTGCTAATGTGAAATTCTGCAAAGCTCTCCCTCTGGCATCATAAGAAGCAACTTTGAAATGGTAGTCTCTGAAGAACTAAATTAAGAGAGCTTCTGCTATGCTGTAAAGTACATGTAGCATAAACAGGAAATAAAACTTGGTTGTGTAAAGTCTCTAAGACTTTGGAGTGGCATAACAAAACCTATCCTCATTGAAACTTCAGTGCTCATTGAAACTTGAGCACTAAAGCACTAACCTGTAAATTAATTACAGCTTATTTATAGTGTTGCCAGATAAAATTCCTGGCTTGCAGATGAATCCTAATTTTAATAAACAATGAAAAGTAGTAAACTATGTCCCATAGTTCTACTTTTAAATTATTCATTGTTCATCTGAAATTCAAATTTGACTGGACCTCCTATGTTTTTACTTGCTAAATTTGACAACCTTATTTATGAAGACAGTAGTATCTGAGATGAATCTTAAATCATGAAAACAATTTGACATGTAGGAAAGATAAACAAATGCTCAGGCAAAGGGCCAAAGAGCAAAAAGGACAGAAGAATGTCCAAAGATCAGGAAGTCTAACTTAACTGAAACACTGTGTACCCAGCATGGCAGATCCCCTTGCATTTTGCTGTTTCCTAGTCTTCCATCCACGGCACGACTCTCGTTATTCTACCTGCTTGCTCCAAGCACTGTTATCCAGTCCAGCTTCCTCTCATCTGAGCTGGAATGGGACAGAAACGGTAGATTGGGCTATAACTCACTTCGAGAACTTCCTCTTTGTTGAGAGCCAGCATATCTAGCCTATATTCTTACAACAGCCCCCTAACCCAGATTCAGCCCTTGCTGTCACTCCTACAATAGGTTCCACAATAGTGACCACAGTAATCATTTCAAAAAGAAGCCAGGTCATGTCACTCTTCTGCTTACAATGTGTCAATGAGTCTGACTCAGAGTAAAAACTGAAGTCCTTACAGCAGCCTCAGGCCCCGCAAGCTCTCTGGCTTTGCTTACCACTGCTCTCCACCAACCCCGCACCAGGCAAACGCGTCCTCAAAGACAATAGGCACACGTTCCAGCACGGAATCTTTGCACTTGCTCCTGTCTCCACCTGGAGATACTTTTCACCTAAATTTTTGCCCAGCCTCTTATCTTACAACCTTCAGGCCTCTGCTCAAACATCCCCTTTCCGCTGTAGCCTTTTCTTCTAGTTATGAAATTGAAGCCCTCATTTCTTGTCAAACATTTTTCTCCACACTTTCATCACCATATAATACATGGTATTTAATATTTGTTAATTTTCTGTCTGCACCCTCAATATAATGTAAATCCACAAGAGGAAAGGTTTTATTTGCTTTATGCATTTCTGTATCTCCAGGTCCCAAAACAGCAAGTTGCACATGAAGATACTCAATATTTTTAAATGAATGAATGTATCCATTACATGGACCACAAGAATAATGCTGGCTGGTCTGAAGTCAGTAAGCATGTTGCCTGAGTTGTGCTCTATTAAGATTAGTGACAGACTTTAAGGGTAGTGGACATACCCCAAATAAATGACTTAAAAAAAAATTAAACCATAAAATAAGTGTAGGAAAGTCTAATAAAGTTATCTTTTCCAAAATGTTGCTTTCAATGTATTTTTTATCTTTTATTTCTTTCTATGTATTTTTAAAAATATCTAATACCAATTTTTTAAGAAAAATAAATGTTCCAACTTTCCCAATACCATAATATTCCCATGAATAACCGATGCACGGGAGATAGGAAGTTCATTGTGGAAGCTATTTCTGTAATATCAAAAGAGCAACAGTCGTGGGAATCAGAGTATGTATGTGAGAGAACAAGATAAAAATTTTAGAATTTAGTAATCAAATGGATAAAGAGAAAATTGTGGAAAAGTTTTTAAGGTAACTCTAGAGTTTGAGACCCATATGATTTCACTGACAGTTGGAATTTTTATGCTTTATGGACTATTCTTACTTTCTTTGGTCACTTTTTAAAGTCCATAATTTATCTCTTAACAGACCATGACTCCGTCAACTTTGCTCATCCCTAGCCCATGTCAATAAGCAAACTATTTGCATTATCCTCAGAATATGACTTATGTGAAGTTCAGGAAGCAACAGTTAGCACTGGACACGGAACAACAGACTGGTTCCAAAGAGGAAAAGGAGTACGTCAAGGCTGTATATTGTCACCCTGCTTATTTAACTTAGATGCAGAGTACATCATGAGAAATGCTGGGCTGGAAGAAGTACAAGCTGGAATCACGATTGCTGGGAAAAATCTCAATAACCTCAGATACGCAGATGACACCACCCTTATGGCAGACAGTGAAGAGGAACTAAAAAGCCTCTTGATGAAAGTGAAAGAGAGTGAAAAAGTTGGCTTAAAGCTCAACATTCAGAAAACTAAGATCATGGCATCTGGTCCCATCACATCATGGGAAATACATGGGGAAACAGTGGAAACAGTGTCAGACTTTATCTTTTTCGGTTCCAAAATCACTGCAAATGGTGACTGCAGCCATGAAATGAAGATGCTTACTCCTTGGAAGGAAAGTTATGACCAACCTAGATAGCATTTTAAAAAGGAGAGATATTATTTTGCCTAAAAAGGTCCGTCTAATCAGTTCAGTTCAGTCACTCAGTTGTGTCCAACTATTTGCAACCCCATGAATCGCGGCACCCCAGGCCTCCCTGTCTATCACCAATTCACGGAGTTTACTCAAACTCATGTCCATCGAGGTGTGATGTTTTCCAGCCATCTCATTTTCTTGTCCCCTTCTCCTACTGCCCCCAATCCCTCCCAGCATCAGGGTCTTTTCCAATGAGTCAACTCTTCGCATGAGGTGGCCAAGTTTCAGCTTTAGCATTAGTCCTTCCAATGAACACCCAGGACTGATCTCCTTTAGGATGGACTGGTTGGATCTCCTTGCAGTCCAAGGGACTCTCAAGAGTCTTCTCCAACACCACAGTTCAAAAGCATCAATTCTTCAGTGCTCAGCTTTCTTCACAGTCCAACTCTCACATCCACACATGACTACTGGAAGAACGATAGCCTTGACTAGATGGACCTTTGTGGGCAAAGTAATGTCTCTGCTTTTTAATATGCTGTCTAGGTTGGTCATAACTTTTCTTCCAAGGAGTAAGCGTCTTTCAATTTCATGGCTGCAATCACCATCTGCAGTGATTTTGGAGCCCCAAAAAATAAAGTCTGACACTGTTTAAACTGTTCCCCATCTACGTCCCATGAAGTGATGGGACCAATGCCATGATCTTAGTTTTCTAAATGTTGAGCTTTAAGCCAACTTTTTCACTCTCCTCTTTCACTTTCATCAAGAGGCTCTTTAGTTCTTCTTCACTTCCTGCCATAAGGGTGGTGTCATCTGCATATCTGAGGTTATTGATATTTCTCCTAGCAATCTTGATTCCAGCTTATGCTTCCTCCAGCCCAGCGTTTCTCATGATGTACTCTGCATATAAGTTAAAAAGGCAGGGTGACAATATACAGCCTTGACGTACTCCTTTTCCTCTTTGGAACCAGTCTGTTGTTCCATGTCCAGTTCTAACTGTTGCTTCCTGACGTCCATATAGGTTTCTCAAGAGGCAGGTCAGGTGGTCTGGTATTCCCATCTCTTTCAGAATTTTCCACAGTTTATTGTGATCCACACAGTCAAAGGCTTTGGCATAGTCAATAAAGCAGAAATAGATGATTTTTCTGGAACTCTCTTGCTTTATCGATGACCCAGCGGATGTTGGCAATTTGATCTCTGGTTCCTCTGCCTTTTCTAAAACCAGCTTGAACATCTGGAAGTTCACGGATCACGTATTGCTGAAGACTGGCTCGGAGAATTTTGAGCATTACTTTACTACTGTGTGAGATGAGTGCAACTGTGCAATAGTTTGAGCATTCTTTGGGATTGCCTTTCTTTGGGATTGGAATGAAAACAGACCTTTTCCAGTCCTGTGGCCACTGCTGAGTTTTCCAAATTTGCTGGCATATTGAGTGCAGCACCTTCACAGCATCATATTTCAGGATTTGAAATAGCTCAACTAGAATTCCATCACCTCCACTAGCTTTGTTCATAGTGGTGCTTTCTAAGGCCCACTTGACTTCACATTCCAGGATGTCTGGCTCTAGGTGAGTGATCACACCATCGTGATTATCTGGGTCGTGAAGATATTTTTTGTACAGTTCTTCTGTGTATTCTTACCACCTCTTCTTAATATCTTCTGCTTCTGTTAGTTCCGTACCATTTCGGTCCTTTATCAGACCCATCTTTGCATGGAATGTTCCCTTGGTAGCTCTAATTTTCTTAAAGAGATCTCTAGTCTTTCCCATTCTATTGTTTTCCTCTATTTCTTTGCATTGATCCCTGAGGAAGGCTTCCTTATCTCTCCTTGCTATTCTTTGGAACTCTGCATTCGAATGGGAATATCTTTCCTTTTCTCCTTTGCTTTTCGCTTCTCTTCTTTTCACAGCTATTTGTAAGGCCTCCTCAGACAACCATTTTGCCTTTTTGCATTTCTTTTCCATGGGGATGGCTTGATCCCCATCTCCTGTACAATGTCACTAAACTCCGTCCATAGTTCATCAGGCACTCTGTCTATCAGATCTAGTCCCTTAAATCTATTTCTCACTTCCACTGTATAGTCATAAGGGACTTGATTTAGGTCATACCTGAATGGTCTAGTGGTTTTCCCTACTTTCTGCAATTTCAGTCTGAATTTGGCAATAAGGAGTTCATGATCTGAGCCACAGTCAGCTCCTGGTCTTGTTTTTGCTGACTGTATAGAGCTTCCCCATCTTTGGCTGCAAAGAATATAATCAATCTGATTTCAGTGTTGGCCATCTGGTGATGTCCATGTGTAGAGTCTTCTCTTGTGTTGTTGGAAGACGGTGTTTGCTATAACCAGTGCATTCTCTTGGCAAAACTCTATTAGTGTTTGCCCTGCTTCATTCCATACTCCAAGGCCAAATTTCCCTGTTACTCCAGGTGTTTCTTGACTTCCTACTTTTGCATTCCAGTCCCCTATAATGAAAAGGACATCCCTTTGGGGTGTTAGTTCTAAAAGATCTTGTAGGTCTTCATAGAACCATTCAACTTCAGCTTCTTCAGCGTTACTGGTTTGGGCATAGACTTGGATTACCGTGATATTGAATGGTTTGCCTTGGAAACGAACAGAGATCATTCTGTCATTTTTGAGATTGCATTTCAGACTCTTTTGTTGACCATGATGGCTACTCCATTTCTTCTAAGGGTTTTCTGCCCGCAGTAGTAGATATAATGGTCATCTGAGTTAAATTCACCCATTCCTGTCCATTTTAGTTCATTGATTCCTAGAATGTCGACATTCACTCTTGCCATCTCCTGTTTGACCACTTCCAATTTGCCTTGATTCATTGACCTAACATTCCAGGTTTCTATGCAATATTGCTCTTTACAGAATCAGACCTTGCTTCTATCACCAGTCACATCCACAAATGGGTATTGTTTTTGCTTTGGCTCCATCCCTTCATTCTTTTTGGAGTTATTTCTCCACTGATTTCCAGTAGCATATTGGGCACCTACCAGCCTGGGGAGATCATCTTCAGTATCCTATCTTTCTGCCTTTTCATACTGTTTCTTTCTGACAGAATATGGTCCACTGGAAAAGGGAATGGCAAACCACTTCAGTATTCTTGCCTTTAGAACCCCATGAACAGTATGAGAACCCGTTAGTCAAGGCTATGGTTTTTCCAGTGGTCATGTATGGATGTGAGAGTTGGACTGTGAAGAAAGCTGAGCACCGAAAAATTGATGTTTTTGAACTGTGGTGTTGGAGAAGACTCTTGAGACTCTTTTGGACTTCAAGGAGACCCAACCAGTCTATCCTAAAGGAGATCAGTCCTGGGTGTTCATTGGAAGGACTGATGCTGAAGCTGGAACTCCAATACTTTGGCCACCTCATGCAAAGAGTTGACTCACTGGAAAAGACCCTGATGCTTGGAGGGATTGGGGGCAGGAGGAGAAGGGGACGGCAGAGGATGAGATGGTTGGATGGTGTCACGGCCTCGATGGGCATGAGTTTGAGTAAACTCCGGGAGTTTGTGATGGACAGGGAGGCCTGGTGTGCTGCGATTCATGGGATCGCAAAGAGTCGGACATAACTGAGCAACTGAACTGAACTGAACTGAAGAATATAAGAGCCGTTTTATTGTAGCCTAATTTTCAATAAATAGGGACATTCTTCCAGGACATATGTGACTTTCATTTTTAGTAGTTTAATTTTATATAGTATAGTTTTATTTCAGCTATTATGCTTCCTTGTTCATACAATTAAAAAGTAATTCATGTGATGACTTATCATTAAAACAGATAAAAGTAATATAAAAGTCTTATAAAAAATGTAGGGGTAGGAACCATGATGTTGGATACAGCAACTATTCCTTACATATGGTAGCAAAAGCACAGTAAACAAAGGAAAATATATAAATTAGACTTTATCAAAATTAAACACTTTTATACATCAAAAGATATTATCAACAGAGTGAAAAGGCAACCTGCAGGGTAAAGAAAATTTGAAAAAATTTTCAAATCCTATATCTGATATGGAAATAATATTTAGAATATATAAGAAATTCCACAAGTCAACAACAGCAGAAACAAAAACCACCTGATAAAAATATGGGCAAAGGACTTAGACATTTCTCCAGACAAGATATGCAAATGGCCAATAAGCCCACTGAAAGATGCTGAACATCTCCGGTCATCAGAGACATGCAAATCAGAACCACACTGAGACACAAACTTCACACTCATTTAAAATGGCTAGCGTGGTTAAGACTCTGTGCTTCCACTGCAGGGGGCATGGGTTCCATCCTTGGCTGGGCAACTAATTTCCCGCAAGCCATGCAGCATGACCATTTAAAAAAAAAAAATAAAACTAGGTATTTTTTAAACAACTATTATCAGAAAAACAGAAAATAACAAGTGTTAGCAAGAAAGTGGAGATGTTGGAAACCATGAGCATTGCTGATGGGAATGGAAAAGTGTGCAGCTGCTAATTGGTATGGCGATTTCTCACTAAACTAGATGCAATTAAACGTTTCTCACTAAATTAAACGTGATCTAGAAATTCCACTTCTGCTTAAGGGTCCAAAAGAACTGAAACCTGGAATGTGAGCAGATATCTGTACACCCACGTCCACAGCAACATTATTCATAATAGCCAAATATTAAGCAACCCAAGTGCCCACCCAGAGATAAATGGATAAACAAAATGGGACACATACATACAACAGAATAGCATTCAGTCTAAAAAGGGGAGGAAATTTTAACATATGCCATATAACACAAATGAAACTTCGGGACAGCGTGTTAAGTGAAACAAGCCAGTCACAAAAGAAAAAATAATGTATTAGTCCTCTTATATGAAATTTCTAGAGAGGCCTGATCCATAGAGACAGAAAGTAGAATGACAGTTGCCAGGGGTAGGGGAAGATGGGAAGGGAAATTAGTGTTTAATGGGTACAGAATTTCAGTAGGGGAAGATGGGAACACTCTGGAGATGGATAGTGATGAAAGTTGCAGAACAATCTGGATGTATTTAATTCCATAAAATTGATCACATAAAAATAATTGGAATGAGGAATTTTACATTATTTGTATTTTACCATAATATTTTTTTAAATCAGATAGCGTGTATCCAATGTGTACTGCACCCAACTCACTTTTTTCAGCTTTGAATTCAAATCCTCTCATTAAAAAAAACACAAAAATGGATAACAACATGACATACACTGAAGAGAAATAATACAACATACCATATTTCTTGGCAAGACCCATTAGTTGTTATCTTAGTGAGATGGGAATCAAGAGATTTGCCCTAATCGCCCTCTCCTGTCCACATTCATCTTTCTTCATTGAGAAAAGTCTCCAAACACAGATAATATTATAGTTATGTAGCAATCTTTCCTTCCTGATAAATTTTCTTTTTCTCAGTAGTTTAATGTGTATGGTACAAGCTTTTAATATCCTCTCAAATGTCCTACTCAACTTCTCGCCTTCTATTTCATCATAAACACCAAAACCTCAGATATAAACTGGCTCATCTCCTGACTGGTTCAGAATTTATCTACATTTACACCTAATACTATACAATTATCTTCATTCTCAGAGGATTTGTGATTCTTCTGCTATTCACTAATCCTTCACCTATATCCACTCATTTATTCATTTAGGAAATATTGAGTCAACCATGAGTCATTTCATTTTCTGCCTTTTCTTTGATTCATTTCAAGATCCTTTTATTTTCCTTTTTTCCAATTTATTGATCTCTCCCAGCTCTGAATACAATCAAATCATCTGTGTATGTGAGCTTAGTTGCTTCAGGCGGGTCCAACACTTTGTGACCCCAGGGACTGTAACCCACCAGCCTCCTCTGTCTGTGGCATTATCTAGGCAAGAATATTGGAGTAGGTTGCCATGCCATCCTCCAGATGATCTTCCCGACCCAGGGATCAAACCTATGTCTCTTTTGTCTTTTGCATTATAGACAGATTCTTTTACCACTGAACCACCAGGGAAGGCCCATGATCAAGTCATACCCAATCTCAAACAATATCCTTCTTTTAATCCAAATGCACACTTCTCTGAACCTACAATTCTTTCTTATGAAAAGAAATTCTTCACCCTCAATTCTTTCACCCTCTTTTCGTAGACAATCTTCTTGAAATAATGCTTTATGCCAGACTTTACTATTTCCCCTCATCCTACTGGAATATGGAAACTTCCCACACAGAAACTGCTCATTCTAAAGTCATCCGTAATCACCATGTCTATAAACTGGATAGCCACTTTTCAGGCCTTATATTATTGGACTTCTAGACTGTACATGACATGTTCATCTTTGTTTGAAATCTTTATAAATATTTCACTCCCTTAGTTTGATGGTTGGCTCTATTGTGGGTGATGATATCTTACCTCCATGGCCATTATTTATCAAAGTACTTTGTGAGTCCTCTTTGCCCACTCTACATTTTTGCCATCTCCCAGGTTTTATACTTAGAATAACTCAGAGGGCTTCCCTGTTGGCTCAGACAGTAAAGAATCCACCTGTAATACAAGGGACCCGCATTCGATCCCTGGGTTGGGAAGATCCCCTGGAAATGGAAATGGCTACCCACTCCAGTATTCTTGTACAGAACTCCATGGACAGAACCTGGCGGGCTACAGTCCATGGGGTTGCAAAGCATCACACACGACTGAGCGTCTAACACACACTCACTAGTCTCACTACTCTAAATGCTTGCTCTTGACCCTGTAATACATTCCAGTCTTTCCTCTCACTAAGCCTCAGGCATTCAATTGCCTGATGGACACACGCATCTGCATAGCCCACGAACACATCAATTCAACATGCCTAAACTGCATTTATCATCTTTCTCTTACAGTCTCCGTCTCAGTAACGACACCTGTCACTCAGACCAAAACCTAGGAGTTATCTTACTCTCTCACTCCACACACATAATCGCTGTGGCATTGTGTTAAAATCGTATCCTTAATGTATTTCAACTACAAGTTTCTTTTCCATGTTTACTAACATTGCTTTAATTGAAATAATCATTATAGCCCATAAATAACTGGTGAAACCTCCTTTCTACTTTCATTCTTGCTTTAATTTCTATAAAGCCATCTTCCTTACTATAGTAAGAGTGATCTATAGATCTGATTAAACTCTTCCCCCACTTCAGTTAACAATGAATCCCTACCATCTCAACTTTAGAAACAGAATGATTCATTTCAAATTATACAATAAATTTATGTAATCTCTTTGGATATTAATTTAGCAATTCTCATTTAACATTTAAAAGTATTTGTTATCTCTGAAACAACAATCTAGAGTCCTGAAAGTTTGTCAAAAATTTTTTTGAAAAAATATGTGTATTTTCAAACATGTTCTTGGCACTAATGTCAACAATGTTCTCAATCATTTAATTTGTAGAAGTGAAAAAAGAAATATAATGATGGAATATTGTGTTTCATCAGAAAGTATAAACAAGATGACTGCATGAATATTAAGTGTTAAAGAAAGTTCCGTAAAACAATGCTCCAGATTATTGTATACTGTACTTCAACTGTGCACATTGGAAAACAGGAAGAAATGAAACCAACTGTTTTAGAATATAGTAGTTTGCTACAGATGCTATAACCAAACACCACAGTCTGGATGACTTTAGCAGCAGAAATGTATGTTCTCATAGTTCTGGAGGCTGTATGGTCAAGATCAAGGCATTGACAGGTTTAGCTTCTCCCAGGATCTCTCTCCTGGGTTTGCATATGGCCACCTTCTTGCTGGGAGCTCACATGGTTGTTTCTCTATTTGGTATCTCTGTGTCCTAATCACCTCTTCTTACAAGGACTTCATAATACTGGATTAAGGCCCACCTTAATGACCCTATTTTAGCTTAATTTGTCTCTTTAAAGTAGCTAAATCCAATACAATCACATTCTGAAGGTTAGGGCCTCAATATGTGAATTTTGGAGGGCTTATAATTCAGCTCAAAACATACGGAAGTGAGACAGAGCCTCTGTTTGAGTTTCCTGAGCCACACAGCAAATTCCCACTGGCTGTCTATCTTACACATGGTGATGTAAGTTTCCATGGTACTCTCTCCACACATCTCACCCTCTCCTCCCCTCTCCCCATGTCCCTAAGTCTATTCTCTATGTCTGCTTCTCTATTGCTGCCCTGCAAATAAATTCTTCAGTACCATTTTTCTAGACTCTGTATATAAGCATGAGTATACGATATTTATCTTTCTCTTTCTGACTTACTTCACTGTATACCTATGACTAATTGATGCTGAGGTTTTACAGAAAACAACAAAATTCTGTAAAGCAATTATCTTAAATTAAAAAATAAATTTAAAAATACAGTGATGGAATTATAGTTGAAATGTTTTTATTATTTTGTCTTGTAAATATTATAATCAAATGTTAACATGAAAACAAGAACTACTTTGGGGGAAGTTGCTATGGGCTGAAGTGAGAATTAAGGAGGAAGATTTAATGAACTTATATTAGAGGATTTAATAAAATCTCATATATTCCCCTACGTCCTAGCCAAAAAAAAAAAAAAACAGTGGGGAAACGCCAGGGAGAGGTAATGCTATCCCATGGGACAGGGTTCAGGAAATGTACTTTTAATTCTATAAACTTACTGTGGAATATTAGTTTTATATATATATATTTTTTTTTAGAATCAAAATGGAAGGAAATTTCGGAACTGTGTAAACTTAGAGGCTTTCAACTGCAATAAACAAGAAACACTGACTAAATCTTACTTAAAATGTAGGAAAATTCATCTTAAATTTATGAAAACCAGGCTGGTTGACTCAGCAGCTCTCCTAGTGGTCAGGTTCATTTGATTTTTCTGCTCTAACATCCCTTGTGCTCATTTCATCCTTCATCAAAAAACTGTTTCAGTCATGGTATCTGGACATAATATTATATAGAGAAGGAAATTTAAGTTCTAACCTTGAGGCAAACTCTTTGGAAGGAAGATAATTTCTCCAAAATTTCCTTGGAGACCTGCCTAAAATGTTTTTACTGAGCCATTCATTGACAAGAGAAATGGGATTGTTCTTAGACCACTGAGGTCCATCACTGTATCTAGGCTGAGGTCAACATCACCTGTAACATACAGCTGTACACAGATAGTGGTGTCCACCTGAACAAAATCAGAATTATCTTCTAAAGGAACAAAGTGGAAAACAGAGGGAAACAACAATGTTCCTTGTCTTCATATTAACACGCTGAAGACGATATCCAGATTTGTATATTAGCACTCTAAAGGTGATACGCATAAAGACTAAACACCTTGCCCAAGAATTGAGTGACAAGACCTACCATTGATGCCCATGTCTTCTGGAATGTGGAGTGCCCATAAGAATACTAGTTAATCCTCTCAACTTTCACAAAACAATTATTCCCAAGAACACACTGAAGGCGTGGCCCAGATATGAAACACTAATGAAGTAGTCAAGACGATCTTCTACTTTCATCATTACTACAAAATAGTTCAGTTTTAAAGTTGAATCGGAGCACTAGTAAAAGAAAAAAATAGGCTTTCTATAGGAAATAATACAATGTTTTACTTGTCTATAAACATTCAGAGGCAAATAAATTTTGAAAAGTGAAAATCAATTGCTCCGTAGAAAAAAAGATCATTTATCATTTTTATCAATCTCAGTTTTATTTTTCCTATTTTGGTTAAAATATAGAAGAAATCTAACTAGTTAAAGAAATGTTCCTTAAATCAAAGAGCAAGAATAAATTTACAAAGCTTTAAAAACAATCTCCCACACATTGTTTGTTGTTGCTTAGTCGCTTAGTCATGTCCGACTCTTTGTGACCCCATGGACTGTAGCCCGCCAGGCTCCACTGTCCATGGGACTTCCCAGGCAAGAATACTGGCGTTGGTTGCCATTTCCTTCTCCCAGGGGACCTTCCTGACCCAGGGGTCAAGCCTGGGTCTCCTGCAGTGGCAGGCAGTTTCTTTACTGCTGGGCCACCAGGGAAGCCCCAGTACTAGAGTGGGTTCCCATGCCCTCCTCTAGGGGATCTGCCTAACCCAGGGATCAAACCCAGATCTCCCACATTACAGGCAGATTCATTACCGCCTGAGCAACCAGGGAAGCCCAGGAATACTGGGTCGGGTAGCGTATAGTCCTCCATTCAACCTATAGCCCGCCATTTAACCTTTTTTTTTCTTTTTAACTTTTAATAGAAATTATCACAAATATAGAATGCAAAATTATAAATGGACAACTTGCAAAATGAATTTATATTTTAAAATATAAAAAATATAAATAAGTCATCAAGTTCCTTATTTTACCTCGTGGATCATTTTCTTCAGTATTGAAGATTGTCCAGGAAGGCTCTCTCTTCAAGTATTTATTGTAAAGCACTTGTACTCAACAAGCTGAAAGTGAAAGTCACTCAGTCATGTCTGACTCTTTTCAACTCCATGGACTATAAACAGTCCATGGAATTCTCCAGGCCAGAATACTGGAGTGGGTAGCATTTCCCTTCTCCAGGGGATCTTCCCAACCCAGGGATCGAACCCAGGTCTCCTATAGAAACCCATTCCAGTATTCTGACAGCCTTCCTGGACAATCTTCAATACTGAAGAAAATGATCTACAAGGTAAAATAAGGAACTTGATGAATTAAGTTTCCAGGATTCCCATGGAAATGGAAGGCAAAACTCAAAGGTCAATTCATTTAAAATGCAAGAGACTTACGATCCCAGGTACAAAGGTTAAGGACCTCATGTGAATTAAAAAATAATTATAATAATTCTTCATCCTTAATTTAAGAATAATGAACTGTGTTCATAAAGTAAACCATTTCCCTACTTGTAACGATATTACTGTTCACTTTTTCCAATGCTTAATCACCCTTTTAATCACCTCTTTCTGTCTGTTCAGGACATACCTGCATATTTATACCAATGCAGATATGACCATTCCTAAACAATATTGTAGAGCAGAAAAGCTATTCTGAGCTAGCTACGCTTCAAGCTGGGCTTCAGCAGTATGTGAACTGAGAAATTCCAGATGTACAAACTGGGCTTAGAAAAAGCAGAGGAATCAAGAGTTCAAGTTGCCAACATTCAATGGATCATAAAGTGAGGGAATTCCAGAAAAACATCTACCTCTGCTTCAATGACTACACTAAAGCCTTTAACTGTGTGGATCAAAATGAGCTATGGAAAATTTTTAAAGAGTTGGGAGTACCAGACCACCTTACCTGTCTCCTGAGAAAGCTGCATGCAGGTCAAGAAGCAACAGTTAAAACCAGCCATGGAACAATGGACTGGTTCAAAATTGGGAAAGGCGTACATCAAGGCTGTATATTGTCACCCTGCTTATTTAAATTATAATCAGAGTGCATCATGTGAAATGCTGGGCTGGATGAAGCACAAGCTGGAATCAAGATTGCCAGGAGAAATATCAATAACCTCAGATATGCAGATGGTACTATTTTAATGGCAGACAGCAAAGAGGAACTAAAGAGCCTCTTGATGAAAGTGAAAGAGGGGAGTGAAAAAGCTGGCTTCAAACTCAACATTCAAAAAACTAAGATCATGGCATCTGTTCCCACAACTTCATGGCAAATAGAAAGGTGAAAAACTGGAAACAGTGACAGATTTCATTTTCTCGGGCTCCAAAATCATTGTAGACGGTCACTGCAGCCATGAAATTAAAAGATGCTTGCTCCTTCAAAGGAAAGCTATGACCAACCTAGACAGTATATTAAAAAGCAGAGACATCATTTTGTCAAAAAAAGTTCCATATAGTCAAAGCTGTGGTTTTTACAGTAGTCATGTATGGATATGAGAGTTGGATCATAAAAAAGGCTGAATGCCATAGAATTGATGCTTTCTAATTGTGGTGTTGGAGAAAATTCTTGAAAGTCCCTTGGACCGCAAGGATATCAAACCAGTCAATCCTAAAGGAAATCAACTCTTTAGAATTAGAATATTCCAATACTGTTGGAAAGACTGATTTTGAAGCTAAAGCTCCATTACTTTGACCACCTGGAGAAGGAAGAGAAGACTCATTGAAAAAGATCCTAATGCTGGGAAAGATTGAAGGCAAAAAGAAGTAGGCGGAAGAGGATAAGATGGTTAGATAGCATCACCCACTCAATGGACACGAATTTGACCATACTCTGGGAGACAGTGGAGGACAGAGGAGCCCAGCATGCTGCAGTCCATGGGGGCACAAGGAGTTGGACATGACTTAGAGACTAAATAACAACAACAACAAAAAATTTTATTTAACACTTTTATTTCAGCCTTTGATTTCTGCCTCCTCCCTTTAATATACTCAACTAAACTTTCATGGATGATGAGGGCCCCCAACTAGAGTGCCCACCCCCTGACTTTCTCTAAGCAGCCTCTCTTTCCCAATATTTTAATTGCAAGCAATTCACCAAAGCACACCTTTTTACAGAGAAGGAATAGAGTACAAGTGTGAAAAGAGTAGACTTGATGCCATCACAGGTATGGATTCAAACTCTTCTTAATGACTTTACTGCTGTGTGAACACAGGAAAGCTATCAAACTTCGTCAGATCTGTTTCATCATCTATAAAATGACGATCATGGTGTCAATATCACAGTTTTATCAAAATGATTAATAATAATAACTCTGTGAAGCATAGTTATAAGTGCTTGGCATCTCTTAAATCATTTAATCTCCACTACAAGTCTATTAGGGAAATTTTACCTCTGTTTTGAGGTGAGAAAACTGAAGCAAAGGGAGGGGAAGGACAGTTCCCAAAGGCATACGGATGGTTAAAGATGGAGATGAAATCAATCGCAACCCAGGTAGTTCAGTGTGCAAATGCCTGATCTTTCTACCCTGCAAAACCACCTCTCATTATTGACAAGGTTACATGTGCTAATACTCAAGTGCCCCGCCTGACTTGTGGGAAGTGCTGAAGATATGCTACTTTCCAAGATCTTCGGTTTCTTACTCAAAACACTTAGGGCCAGGTGTATTTCTGAATTCTGATTTTTTTTTTAGATTTTAGAAAGGCAATACAGTATCTTTAACACATGTTATGTAATACCTCCAGCAGGGTCTGGGGCAGCGTCCCATAATCAAGCACATTAATATTTCTGCAGCAATCAAAACTTTCACACTAAGTGGGATAAATAAGGACTATAAATAGCCTCACCTCACTTCAGGACAAGCTTTACTGCAAATCAGTTCCTAAAAAAAAATGTTCTCTTCCCAGAGCTTCTCTTCCCTGCAGGATATAAGAACTGAGGACTAGATACTGTGGGCTATTTTATGCCAGGCATTGCTCTGGGTGCCACGGACACGTGATGCCAAACAGCAGACCGTGAGAGACAGAATGAAGACATCATCATTCCGACCTTCTATCCCCAAACAGAATGCTTCTTGCTTCTGACTTCTTCCAGACCCTCACTGACAAACAGTTAGCAATCTGACTGCTACTTTAGCATAGTGTCTGTGGCTTAAGAGTCCAACAAGGTCAACTCTCTCAGGAAACATATTTATATGTTAACAGAGACATTCCAAAATCACAGTGCTTTAATTTAAAGGAGTAACTTCCACTACTAGAAGTTTTTTTACAAACCAGTTTTTTTTTTTAAACAAAATAACATAACGTAGAGATTTGGGTGCCCTTAGTTCAAATATTCCCCAGAAACAGACTACTCATAGAGAGACGTCAAACCTAAATCTGAGAAATCCTTTGTGTTAACCAAGTAGGAGCTCCAATAACCACAAACACCTCTTTAAAAAAAAAAAAAAGAAAAATGTAGTCTATTACAGCAGGTATCCACCATAATAAAAATACTTAAACTTTCTTTTCAGTGTCCAATTCAAAAAGCAAAAAATACAGAAATCACTGTGTCCAATGCACCAAAATCATCAGTCATACTCAGGAATGAAATAACCAGTGACTGAAAAGACCAGGAAATGACAAGGCCCTAGAGATGAAAGCAAACTACATTTGAAATTTCTGTAAGGCTTTGATGTGTCTTTGAAATATTATCTACATATGTTAGAAATTTTAGCATAATCATTACGCTTCTTTTAAGCCCAACTGAATGACATCTTTTTCTCCTCTCCATAAATGGATGTAGGAATATGAAATAGCTCTCCTTGAGATGGTCCCAAAACTTTAACAAAGAATCGATTTAATAAAAAAATCAATTTTACTCTGGAATTTGAAAGGAAACTAAATAATTTTATAATATTTTGTTGGTCAAAAAAAAGTGAAGCTGCTATTTTCGCCAGATAGAAACACAGAAGTAAAGTCCAGATGGTCCAGTTAAAAAAAAAAAAATTGTTTTGCTTTTAAGTAAGCTGTAGTTCAAGTTTGCTATTCACTGTGTATACTTCTAAGTAGGCAAAAACACTCTATAACAACAGCCATGAAAGGGAAGTACACTAAGATGCTCAAATATTATAGAAAAATCTCACCTAGATTAGTATAATGCCTCCTTCCCTTTTGAGTCTCCTTACATTCTTACCCTTGCTCTTTTATCCATTCTCCAATGCTGTTTCTAAACCTTACAATGGATTTTGTCACTCACTTGCCACAAATCCTTCACTCAACACTCACTGCTCTTAGGATAAGCCTCAAGTCCTTCACGTGGCTTACTGGGCTCTCCACTGTCTCCATCTGCCCTTGCAACCTCACTACCGTCTCTCCCCCGCAGATTCTTAGAACCCTAGCTTCCTTCAACTTCATTCTCTTCCTCAGGAGTAAGGGTCACATTACTGCTCATCCACCTGATAACTTTTCTGTCTTACAGCTCACACACGTTTCCTGTTCACAACCATTTCTCTTAATCCACACTCTTCCTTCATGAATCTATATGAATTTTAATTCCTGTAGGTTTTCTTTGATCATCTTTGGCTTGGTTAGATCCGCTTTCTATATGTTCCCCATATACCCACTATTATAACAATTATCATATTTGATTGTAATTATTGGTTCTAATTTTCTAGATGTAAATTCTATAAGGATTTATATAGTAACTTGCGTAGCCCCATTAGTGACAGTCTTCCCTTTCATAGAAACAGAAAATGAATAATTTTAATAATCATGCATCACTTTGTAGAAGCTAAACATTTCTGTACTATTCAAGAGCAGATACTTATTAGTGTCAATTTAATCATCTAGCTGAGAGTCTTCATAGATATCAATCAGCTAGGCTAAGGAAATTTGGGTTAACAGCACTGGATTTAATCACTAATAATATTAGGAAGCATTAGATAAGCACCTTCTATGCAAAGACAATTTACATATTGTTCTCACTTCAGGTTCAGTTCAGTTCAGTTCAGTCACTCAATCGTATCCGACCCCATGGACTGCAGCATGCCAGGCTTCCCTGTCCATCACCAACTCCCAGAGCTTACTCAAACTTCTATGTCCACTGAGTTGGTGACGCCATCCAACCATCTCATCCTCTGTCGTCCCCTTCTCCTCCTGCCCTCAATCTTTCCCAGCATCAGGGTCTTTTCCAATGAGTCAGCTCTTCGCATCAGTTTGGCCCAAGTATTGGAGCTTCAGCTTCAGCATCAGTCCTTCCAATGAACACCCAGGACTGATTTCCTTTAGGATGGACAGGTTGGATCTCCTTGCAGTCCAAGGGATGCTCAAGAGTCTTCTCCAACACCGCAGTTCAAAAGGATCAATTCTCTCTTAACCTCTAACTATATCTCTTTCAACAGGAAAGCAGGGTAACTTCCTGGAGATAAAAAATTTAACTGGCAGAGCTGGTATGTAAACCCAGGTCTAATTCTGCCAGGCACTTTTTTATACTTAGATTGACTGGTAGGATGTGCTGCCACAAAGCATTTCTTTCCAGAATTAAGGAAATGAAGATAGAAGTCATGAGACACAGTGATCTCTTTTAATTATCTCATAGAACCTAAGAAAGATTATATTAAAAATATTCATCTAGTCCTCTATGATGCATTGATTGCAGGGCCACTAACATATCTAAGTGCCTGTTTGGGAAATGATCTGTGAACCCACAGAGACAGAACAGAGTTTAAATACTAGTGATGGTTACATGCCCAATCTTCACTGTTCAAAATCAGATCTGAGCATGGCCACATCAGTCCATATTCTCATGGGAAATTTTTAGTATGTAAGTATACATTAGTGGACACATGAATGCAGGCTCTCTCTGAAGGGAAGGCTTCTCTCTGAAGAGGTGTAGAGCTGGAACAATATAGAGAATATACTGGAATGGTAAGAGTAGATTCTCCATCTGAAATAATATCTGTTGAATCCTCATAGAAGAAAATGAATAGTCAAGAGTTACAAAGAAAAACAAAACTTGACGTGTAACCCTTTATAGGAATGGTAACAAATGTGTTTAACCAGATAATAGAGGACAGAATTATGAAAGACATCTTTGGACTGGCACAATGGTAACACATTTCACTTAGTTTCTGTGATTTGTTAGTTTGCATATTAGTAGCTGAGCATTGAGCATTGCAAGCTTGCTCAGTCGTGTCCAACTCTTTGTGACCCCATGGACTGTAGCCCGCCAGGCTCCGCTGTCCATGGGACTTTCCAGGCAAGAATACGGGAATGGGTTGCCATTTCTTACTTCAGGGGAGCTTCCCAACCCAGGAATCGAATCCGCATCTCTTGTGTCTCCTGCATTCCAGGTGGTCTTTGCCATCTGAGCCATCAGTTACTTACTCAGTTTGTATGTATTTCTGAAAATGCTATAAAATCTGCTACCTACTAAATAAATGTACTATCGTGGTCTCCAAAAATGTCATTTTAGTTATTAATTTCAATTTCATTGGAATGCCAATAAGGAAATTAGAGGTGTATCAGTGAAGACAGAGTACTAAAGACCCTACAAATTCTAGACTATTGGAAATTTTCTTTGAGAATGATTCTTAAAGTGCTAGAAACATTTTAAGGAAAAACACTGGGCTCTCCCTCACCACTCCTTCCATGCCTCAGTACTCTGCTCAAGCCAAAATGATTGATTTGTAGGTTGTTCTCAAACTCAACGCATTCCCAGTGTTCCCCTTCTATGAGGAACATATTTCTTTTTACTCTCCTCCCTACATGGAACCTGTCGTTTGACTCAGCTCAGGTGTTGCCTTCTCAAGTAAGCCTCTTCTGAACCTTAGGTCTGGATTAGATGCTCATGCCCAGGTCCCTAAGACAGCCTGTGTGTCTCTCACGCATTTACCAGACTGCGTAGTTGTCTGTTTACCTGCCTGCTATACCTCCAAGCCCCAGTTAGACTGTGTGATTCTTCAGGCTAGGGATGATCTCCAGCACCAATAGCATTTAGGAGGCATGAAGCTCGTTAAATATCCAATCAGTAAAAATATAAAAATTAAACTGGGTACTTATTTTTTCTCACTGAATTTGTTTCTGTGGTATGCATTAGAGTTGAAAGATTAGAACTGAGATTTTTTAAAATTTTACTAATTCCTTTAAAGCAGAAAGACTTACAGAATTTCCAGCCAGCTACATCTTCAGTGCTAAGGGCTTTATTTGCACATAGTGCTATACCTTAGAAACATGCTTTTAAAATTGGGACATTCATGCTTTTTATAAAGTTAACAAATGACCACTGGACAAAACTGAGAAATACATAACCTTTTTAGGATGAAAAAGTAAATGATCTCAAATCTCTATAGTTCAGTTATATAAATAACTTTTTACTAGTTTTCAGAGTTTATTCAATGTATATGAAAAATATGTATGTATGTATATATATATATGTATAAGCAAAATTTAAACCTGCTATTATAATGTTTTATAAATAGTTTTCCATATTACTAAGATTTTTTCATAAATATTATTTTTCAAAGTACAATAATATTCCATTATGTGGACTGCCATAATTTGCATATATCTTTTATCTCCCTTTGTTGGAAATTAAAGTTACTTCAAATTTTTATGAATAGAAAATAATTATTCATGGAATATTTTTGTTCAAAGATTAGTTTCCTCATATTTAACATACTTTTAAAAATTAATCCTAACATGTCTAGATTGAGAAAAAAAAATTGGTTACTTACAAAGTTGACAGTAATCTTTTCTATTCACCAATCTTTTCTATTTTCTGTTAACTTGCATGAAAACATTTTTCTTTCTTTCTTTATTTTCCCACTCATAATTCCTTAATTTATGATGGAATCATGTGATCAAACTCCTCAAGTATTATCTTGTGCATGCATGTTCAGTCATTCAGTCATGTCCAACTCTTTGTGACTCCATGGACTCTAGCCCACCAGACTGCTCTGTCCATTATCCAGTATTATCCAGCAAGAATACTGGAGTGGGTTGCCATTTCCTCTTCCAGGGGATCTTCTGGACCCACCGATCAAACTCACGTCTCCTGTGGTTTCTGTATCGGCAGGCAGATTCTTTTCCACTGAGCAAGACTGGGAAGCCCAAATATTATCTTGAATGGTGGCCAAACTCAAAGACACACTTTCATTTCACTGAGCTGAACTTTCATTTCACAAAACTGTTCTTTTCCCATTTCAGTCCTGCACTCTATTAGATGACTGAATCACAGGTGTCCTTTTCCTTCCATCAGCCATCTCAACACCTTTCCTACGATATGTGACACTAAAGCAATGGCTTTAAAACCACACAAACCAAAACTCAGATAAGCAATGACATGATCTCCTTCTTTTAAAAAATGCCCAAAGGACAGTATTTTTTGAAAGATACTCCATGAAATTGTACGTTTGCAGGGGGGAACTGGAAGATAGATACCTTTCCTTTTTGTTTTATTTATAATTAGTGGGATTTCTCAGAGGCCTAATGCACAATATGTCCTGTGGATCAGCAAGTGGAGATAGGGTGTGACTCAAGAAGAATTTGCTTTTTATGATGCAGCATCTCAAAGGACTTGTGTACTAAAGAACACACTTTTGCTTGGGGTAAGACACTTAGTAAGTAAGACACTACCATGGTTTAAAACATTTTTAGAAGTCCTCTATTAGAATCAACTTCAAGAAACAATTTACCACACTAGAAAAATCAGTCTTACCAAATTACAGTTACAGGATATGCTTTTTGTTCCAATCTCTCTCTTTGTCCTTATTTTCTCTGCTGTATTCCTTCACTTGCCTGTTCTTCACCTACTGAACCATGCAGAACTCACAGTGGGGCATGCTCGCTCTGAACACAAGGACAGTTATTTGTAGAAGAGACAGTGAAGGCCAAAGGGAATGACTGTTGGAACCAAACTGAACGCACAGGCAAGACGCAACTTTGCCCAAAGTACATCATGGAACGGACTATTTAATTGCCCACGGGCTACTGCCTGCCTGAAAATAGCACAATTACTAACATAAATAACCTGAGGATTATAAAATAAAATTATGAGAAACCAAATTCCCAGAAGTTAAGAATGCATATACCGATGTATTTTAAAACACATCTGAAATAAGATGAATTTCTCTGTAGCTCAGTAGCAGTTACTAAGTCTTCCTCAAATAACATAGCCTTTGTGTACAAGTATTTAGCAATAATTAGAAGTCCTCTTTTTTGCAATCATCATACCTGTTTTGAGTAAACTATTCTAGGAAGAGGCTACTGACATGCAAACATAAGTTGTATGAAAGAGAGAAAGTTGTATGAAAGAAGAGAAAAAAAGACAGAAATGTGTTGGTCCAATAACATTTGAAAGAAAATGGTATTAAATTCTACCCTTTCTCCAGCTCTGAGATCACAGAAATGACCTCTGGCAAGGACCCAACCATCTTTGTTATTGTTCTGGCAGTGATGTCCCTGGACAGCTGGAGAAGTTATCTATCTCTATTTGAACACTAACTGCTTCAAAAATTAGAGCAAGTGCTATAGTAGACAATGCACAGCACCATGAATATATTCAGCTGGAAAATCTGTGTTTGGAATTAAACATAAAACTGTGAGAAAGACTGCAAAATACAAGCACCAAAAGTTTATTTCTGCATTCTCTTTAAAATGCAATGCAGCATTGCCAGATTCAGCAAATAAAAATTACAGGGTGTCTGCTTTCTGGAATGTCAGATAAGAAACAGAATGCTTTTAGTGTATGACCCATAATCTGGCACACATATTTACCCAAAAGCACTTACTTTTTATCTGTAATCAAAGTTATCTAGGTGTCATGTTTTATCTGTCAAACCTGCAGTCATAAAAACATATGATATAATACAACAGCGGAGAAAATTTAAGGACAAAAACTCACAACATGCCAGGGTCCAGGAAAGTTTATACTAATTAAAGTATCTACTGATGAGAATGGTTAAGAATCAATGTTCATAGCAGCTTTTGCGCAAACTCTTAAAGCAAACAAAACAACTGACAAAGGGTCAATTTCCAAAATATACAAGCAGCTCTTACAAGTCAATGTCAGAAAAACAAACAACACAATCAAAAAGTGGGAAAAAGACCTAAACAGACATTACACCAAAGAAGACATGCAGATGGCTAACAAACCCATGAAAAGATGCTCAAGATGACTCATTATTAGAGACTATGAGAAATCAAATTAGAGAATTAGAGAAATGCAAATCAAAACTACAATGAGATATCACCTCATACAGAATGCCATCATCAAAAAGTCTACAAAAAACAAATGCTGGAGAGGGTATGGAGAAAAGGGAACCCTCCCACACAGTTGGTGGGAATATAAATTGATACAACCACTATGGAAGACAGTATAGAGACTCCTTAAAAAAACTAAGAATAAAACCACCATATGATCCAGCAATCCCACTACTAGGCACATACCCTGAGGAAACCAAAATTGAAAAGGACACATGTATCCCATTCGTCATTGCAGCACTGTTTACAATAGCTAGAACATGGAAGTAACGTAGACATCCATCGACAAATGAATGGATAGAGAAGCTGTGGTACATATATACAATGGAATATTACTCAGTCATGAAAAGGAACACATTTGAGCCAGTTCTATGGAGACGGATGAACCTAAAGTCTATTATACAGAGTGAAGTTAAGTCAGAAAGAGAAAAACAAATATGGTATACTAACATGTATATATGGAATCTAGAAAGATGGTACTGATGAAATTTGCAGGGCAGCCGTGAGGACAGACACAGAGAACAGACTTATGGACACGGAGAGGGGGAGGGATGAGAGAGTGGGACGCATGGTGAGAGTAACATGGAAACTTACGTTACCATGTGTACCTTAGACAGCCAACAGGAAGTTGTTATGTGACTCGGGGAACTCAAAGTGGACCTCTGTAACAACCTAGAGGGGAGGGAGGTTAAATAAGCAAGGGATATATACACACACACACATATATATGTGTATACACACACACACACATATATATATACATACCTAGGACTGATTTATGTTGATGTTTGGCAGAAACCAACATAATTCTGTAAATCAAGTATCCTTCAATTTAAAAATAAATAAATTTAACAGGTCATAGATAAACCCCCCCCCCCGGCCCCCGCCAAAAAAAAAGGAATTGATTTCATAGCATCTTGTCCTCAAACTCCTGAAATGGTAGTTGGAGGAAGTGAAGACTGGCCAGGATTAGAGAAACATAAAAACTGCCTTAAGCTTAAAATTTACAGTTGATTCAGGCTTTACCTCTGACTAGGAAAATGACATTAGCTAAGAATCAGTCCCATCATTAAACCAATAATGGTTTAAAGAATGGGAACTAATTAATAAGAGGGGAGAACTTTACTTCTGTAAAAGTGTTAGTTACTTGTTTGTTACTCCTTTGATAGTTCAGAAGTGGAGAGAGCTGCCAGTGTGGTATGTTCTCTAACACCAGCAATGTACCAATGGTCAAAGGCCCCCCATTCCTTATTGTCCACTAACCATCCCAGGGAGCCACAGAGCTGGCAGAAGAAAGGTTTCTGGATGCTCCCCTCAGAGACGCACTGGTAGATGATGCAGCAGAAGCCTTTGGAGAACTGCATGCTGGGAAGTCTGCACAAGTACGTGCACGCACGCTTGGGCATGAGTGCTTAGTCACTCGGTCGTATCCGACTCTTGCAACCCCGTGGGCTATAGCCTACCAGGCTTCTCTGTCCATGGGATTTTCCAGGCAAGAATACTGGAGCGGGTTGCCATTTCCTTCTCCAGGGGATCTTCCTCTCCAAGGGATGAAACCTGGGTCTCCTGAATTGCAGGCAGATTCTTTACTATCTGAACCACAAGACTTGTCCCCAGATCTAAACATAAAACAAGCATTTGAAAGATGCCACCAATTATTTGACTGAAGATTTTGCACATCAGCCTGCCCTCAGGCTTCATATAATAATAGTTACCATTTTCAGAAGGCTTGGGCTTCCCAGGTGGCACTAGCGGTAAAGAACCTGCCTGCCAAAGCAGGGGACAGAAGAGACACTGGTTCAACCGCTAGTTTGGGAAGATATCCTGAAGAAGGGCATGGAAACCCACTCCAGCATTCCTGCCTGGAGAATGCCATGGACAGAGAAGCCTGATGGGCTACAGTCTATAGGGTCACAAAGAATCAGACACGACTAAAGCGGCTTAGCATGCCTGCACACACATAGAAGGCTTAGTTTTTGTTAGGCATCCTACTATATGCATTAGATGCACTATCTTATTTAGTTCTCCTATCATTCAATCCTCATAATACCCAGCTTATGAGGAAGTTCTTTCACAAATAATGAGACCAAATATTAAAGAAGTTAACAATGTCATCCAAGGTCATGAATCCTAATATGTCATAGGGCCATAACCAAATCCAGGTCTGCATGATGTCAAGATTTCTACTCTTAGCCACTATATATGCTTCTTCTTAAAGAGAGGTTATGCCAGAACTTAAATGGATTGGGAGGAAATTCAGGTCCATTCTGAGTCTTGGCTGCAGAACACTGAGAGAATTGGAGACTAAAGGTAGAAGCAGAAGCAGAACTTGCAGCAAGAGATATCCTGCCTGGGGCCGAGATTTGTTTAAAGCTCCTGCCTGTGCTTGTAACACATGGGAATTTCCCTATCATTGTTTTTGTCTACACTTCATTATTTCTAAATATCACATGGAAACAGCAGATTTTAGTAATCAAAACTGGGTATCCAAAAGTTCTAAACTTAGCCAAGATAATTTTCATAGGTCAATGCAACAGAAAAATATCCTCAGATACATGAATACCCACAAAAATATATCATACTCAAGTCAGTCCTGAAAAATAAAATTTAAATATATATTACTAGCATATCACAAAGAAATGTTTCCAAATTGACTCAAAAATGAGAAATAACAACAAAGGAATAGTGGTAATTTGTTAAATAGGTAGAAATATATCTGTAAATAAAGACCATAATATAGTTACAAATTATATACATATAATAAAAATTAAAAGAGAAAAGATATATTAGTTAAAACCATTAGAAATTATAAAATGTATTATCATTTACACATGTGGCATATCCACAAAACCTAAAACAATAAACTGAAATGCTATTTCTGTCAATAAGGATTCAACAAGACAACTATTGTTGTTTAGTCGCTAAGTTGAGTCCTACTCTTTTGCAACCCCATGGACTGTAGCCCACCAGGCTCCTCTGTCCATGGGATTCTGAAGACAAGAATACTGGAGCAGGTTGCCATTTCCTTCTCCAGGGGATCTTCCCGACCCGGGACCAAAGCCGAGACTCCTACATTGGCAGGCGGTTTGTTTACCACTGAACCATCAGGGAAGCCAAGCTAACTATATATATGATTAATACACTAAAAGTAGTACTTTATTCATATGCCATCAGTAATTAGTTAAAATGTAAGGGACAGCAAGACCCCATTCACAATAGGACCTAAACATAAAATATATGTAATAATACTTGAAGTGAACACGTAGGACAAGTATGAAGTAAGCAATAAAATTATTTTATAAGATGTAAAATCAGATTTGAATTAAATCAGAAGGTACTGTGTTCCTCATTACAAAGATTAAATATTGGATAAAGAACTCTCTATGCCGCTATGTAATTTAGAATTATGTTACAGAAAATAAAAATAATTATACTAAATTTCTAATAGCCTCTGGGGGATAAAAGGGCTATTTTCTTCTTTAGCATATTATATACATTCCCTTAATTGTCCATAATCAGAACATTTACTTTCAGGATTTAAGGCTATTTTTTATTTTAAAAATAAATTACAAAGACCCCTTATCTTAAAAACATAAATTTGTTCTAAAATTACTGTTTTAAGTATCATGATTTATTTTACAATTTTTATTTTATTTACTATCTCACAATGGTTTTTCCTAAGAACAATATAGCTCTGCTTGATCTCTATAACATATGTGTGTATAAATGAAGGATTTTTCTCATCTCCTCCATCTGCATCACCACTATAGTGTATATGTTGCCATGCATGTGTGTTTCTGTAAATATCCTTCTCAGTCTATTTGCCACAACTCAGAATACCTGAGCATAATTAGGTTTTAGATGTAATTATCTTCATTACTGCACCGGTTTGATAAAGTGTATTCTAGGTAGCATGGGGAAAATTCACCTTTGGATATTTCCATTTTATTAAATGAAATGAGATAACAATACTGTGATGAATAGGAATCTTTTTTTTTTTCTGTCCTTCTTGTTTAATTTCCTTGCTGCTGACACATCCATTCTTTAGCACCTTTTCTTAGGACACAGCACCCTTCATGAAGGCCCAATTTCCATGTAATTAGCAGGACAATCAGAACCATCTATTATCATCAGTCAGATCTCTCTCTACAAAATAAGGACTAAAGCATGTGGTCTCACTGGCAATGTCTCTGTGTAAAAAATTAAAGTAGGCTAACATGTAAACGTTATTTCAGCTTGACTCTATTACTTTATCAGGAAAATTTAAGTACCACAAACATCTGTTAAACCATCCAAGTTCACGTCCTTACAAATGCATTCTCAGTGGGCAAATGATAAATTAACGTGTCACTGTTCTCCAAGTAATAATTTTCTAGGATTTTATATTAATGTTAGTCTAACAAGCCTCTTACAGTCAATGATAAAATCACACACTATACATCAGCTTTGAATTTCTTCATTAAGATTGTATATTTGGGCAGCAGAAATAGATAAAAAGTGGATATAGAAGGTGGGCCCAAAGAAGATAAGAGACAATGACTTTGCAGGGAAGAATCAAAGAGGAATGCATCTTTGTAGACAAGGAAACTCATTGAATTATTCATATGATAATTAAAAAAAAAAAAAGATCACTGAGAAAACTACCAGACACTGTGCATCACTCTGGAAAATGGCAACAAGAATGGAATGGTGTCCCCATTCATGAGTTCACAACTAGTGCAAGGAGGCTATATACATACAGTCAAGTTCTACTTGGAAGATAGTACACTTCATCTCCTTGGCCAAGTCTTGTTAAAAATGATGAAAAATTATCACAGGGACAGAAAATAGGAAACACTGCTATCATTGACCCAGAAAATAATAAGATATAAAGCAAACATAATTGAGATGCAGATTTAGGGGAGAGGAAGAACAGAATTCAATATAGGTGCAAGAGAAAGCTTTGCCTGAAGTTGGTCAAGTTCTTCCCAGAGAGCAACAGAAGCCAGAGGAATCTCAAACTCAGAGGCAACAGGCCCTAGGACAAGGAGTCAACTGTAGGACAACTTCTTGTAAGACCCTGACCTCCTTTCAGTTCAATTCAGTTCAGCTCTGTTGCTCAGTCGTGTCCGACTCTTTGCGACTCCATGAATCGCAGCACGCCAGGCCTCCCTGTCCATCACCAACTCCCGGAGTTTACTTAAACCCATGTCCAGTGAGGCAGTGATGCCATCCAACCATCTCATCCTCTGTCATCCCCTTCTCCTCCTGCCTCCAATCCTTCCCAGCATCATGGTCTTTTCCAATGAGTCAACTCTTCGCATGACGTGGCCAAAGTATTGGAGTTTCAGCTTCAGCATCAGTGCTTACAATGAACACCCAGGACTGATCTCCTTTAGGATGGACTGGTTGGATCTTCTTGCAGTCCAAGGGACTCTCAAGAGTCTTCTCCAACACCACAGTTCAAAAGCATCAATTTTTCTTTAGTGGCTCCTAAAGAATTTTCCCTCAGGATACAGCCAGCAAGAATAGCTCTCCAGGGGGCTTCCCAGGTGGTCCGTGGTTGGAAGTCCACCTGCCAATGCAGGGAAGCCAGGTTCAATCCCTGGTCCAGGAAGACCCACACACCACAGGGCAGCTAAGCTGGTGGGCCGCAACTACTGAGCCCACTCTCCCAGAGCAGGGGAGCTGTAACGACTGAAGCCTGCATGCCTAGAGATCACGCTCTGAAACACGAAGCGCCACTGCAGCGGGAAGCCCGTGCAGAGCAAGAAGAGAGTAGCCCCCACACGTTGCAACTAGAGGAAAACGGAAGAGAAGGACCACACACAGCAATGAAGACACCACACAGCCAAAAATAAATAAATAAACATTCTTAAAAAAAGAAGCGCTCACTAAATTACCTAGAGATCAACAGAAGACAGTTTCCAGTTAGGCATGCTGTGACAGAGGGCAGTAATGTAAATTTCTTAGTGCCTCATATTTACTCAAAGTGTATGGAGAAAAAGAAGAAAGGTCACTCTGCATTAATCAAAATTCATTAAATTTATTTCCCCAAATACAGATTTCTTTCTTGGACCCTGAGAGGGTCCCTAATTTACCCAACCTGTTCCTCCCTATCCACCCTAAAGGGAATTCTTTTTTCTGCACAATCCTGCCTGTCTACACACATAACACTACAATCACTACCACCTTCTTTAAAAGGAAAAGATACCTGAAGAAAATAAATACTATAAAAAGGGACAAAAGTGAAAGAATAGAAAAAAAATCTACAGAGCAACCCAGAGTTAATACCAGAAATGAAATAGAACTTTGAAAATTATCTAACTAGTATCTTCATAAAGATTCTTAAAGACATTGTATCCATTAAGTGAGAACATACCAAAATGGCAAAGGAGAAATCAGACAATAAAAGATTTATCAGATACTATGAAATTGTTGCCCAAATGGACAAGTTAGCATCCTGGGTTAAATGGTATCTCCCAAAAACACACATTCACCTCAAACCTCAAAATGTGACCTTATTTTGTGACCTCTTTGTAGAGGTAATTTAAGTATAGCCCACAGTAATCCAGCATGACCACATCTTGATTTATTTCATTTACTCAATTTATTTAAATTAACATGTGGTCATACTGGATTACTGTGGGATATAACCCCAAAACTGGTGTCTTTTAAGAAGAGACAGCTGAGACACACCAGGATGATTCTCTTGTCAAAACGGTAGCAGAAACTGGGGTAACGTACCTACAAACTGTGGAACGCGGAAGAACTACCAGCAGACTTTTCCCTCAGAACCCCAGAAGAAACAAATTCTGCTGAGGCCAGGATTTCAGGCTTTTAGCCTGCAGAGCCATAAGAGAATAAATTCTGTTGTTTAAGTCATCAAGTTTGTGGTAGTTAGCTACAACAGCGCAGGGAAACTAATACAGCCAGTTACACGCTACAATACTATAGCTACCAAGTGACATAGAAACTCAGAGGAAAAAGCAAACTGCTTTTGAAAGAGTTTAGAAGGTAAGTGAGACTTGATAATTTTACGGACTACTGAAAGATGGTCGGATCAACATGTAAAATTGAGGAGGAGAGAGCGCAGGCTGGGAGAACAACGTACAAAAACGCAGAACACTGTGAACACATCGCTTATACTCAGGAATGGCAAAGCATGCTGTCTGAGCAGGACAGCTGTGACGGCTGTTATTGCATTTGTAGATGATGGGCAGCTTCTGGAGAGCCAGGCTAAGAAAAATATGAGGGTTTTTTGTTTTTGTTTTTTTTGTTTGTTTGTTTTTTAGAAAAATATGTTTTAACACGTAGCCACTGGAAAAGGCTAACAGGCTTGTAAGCAAGAAAACAGCCTGGCACAGTAATGCTTCAGAAGGAGCCACCCTGCCCTGGATCTGAACTCACCACGTTCTTCCCAGTTTGATTCCTTCGGTGCCTGTTCCCATTTTTGTTTTTCTTCCTCATTATCTTTGCTCCTTCCTGGACTTTATCTAGAGGAAATAATTATTTAAAACAACTTTCCAAAGAGCCACAGAATCTCATTGGTATTTTTCAATCCCCAGTTCAATTTAAGCTTCTAGCTTTGGAATCTACATGAAGTACTATATTGAATGAGTCAGTTACATTTCACAAAAATTATGCAAAAATTGATATTATTTTCTTGGGCATGAAACCAAAACAATATACAGCAATACAAAGCTGACATTTCTTTTAGAGAGGACTTATTCTTCACCATCTTTTACGGAGGTGAATTACTGCAACTAAAACTTTTAAGGGGCATACTCTGCATCTAATTTCACAACAATAAAATCTATGCAACAGCTATTAATAACTGAGTAATTGGTACTGAAATAGAAAAAAAAAAATCACAAAACATAATACAAAATACTACAGTGTTAAATCCATAAAAGAGTAACTACTGATTTCTCAAATCATATAACCACTGACTCTTGAATTAGAAAAAAGTCATAAAGGTTGTCTTGTCCCATTGGGCAAACAGAAGCTAGGGGGACATCCTTGACTTCTCTCTCTGCCTTGCTCAAATGGCGCCTAATTAATAAACAGTTCCACTTTAATTGTCTTCATTTCACTTCATCCCTCTGGTCGCTGTTTTAATTGAGATCACCAGTATCTTTTGGGCTGGTGGCTCAGATGGTAAGGAATCTGCCTGTAATGCAGGAGACCTGGGTTCAATCCCCGGGTCAGGAAGATGCCCAGGAGGATGAAATGGCAAGTATCTTTTCCAGTATTCTTGCTTGGAGAATCCCATGGACACAGGAGCCTGGCAGGCTCACAGTCCATGGGGTCGCAAAGAGTCAGACACAACTCCGTGACTAACCCTTTCACTTTTTAGTATCTCATACCTGGATTACCGCACTCACATGCTAAACTGTAGCTCTCGTGACAAACGCGCACTCATTTTCCCCAGCCCAATCCTGTCTTCAAGTATAAATATTTCAGAATAATAGTCCCAGTTACAAAGATGCATGCCATTGCTCTGCTTAAAATCCTTCCAAAGCTACCCAGTCCCAGAGAAAGACCAGACCCTCTCAACAGAGCTCGCCAAGGCTGTGGCTCCAACCTCAACTCGTTTCTGCCAACACCTCCACATCCCTTACACAAGGCTGGGGCTGTCCTGAATTATTTAGTGTCTTGTACAGGCCTTTCCTTCCTTCCCTTCCAGGATTTTATTTCAACTTTTCCTCTTTAAAAAGTCTGGCTACCTCCTCTTCAGCCTCTGGTACCAAGAGAGGTATATTTCTTCCAGGACGATTTTTCCCAACCTTGGCAAGACTACAGTAACTTCTCCTGGAGCTCTCCTGACATTGCACTTTAATTTCCTTTCTGTTGTTCTCTTCCAGGACACTACAGCTGCTTAAAGGCAGGAAATATACCATTATCTTACTACTTGTAAAATGTTTGGTATAGGATATATACATGTTAGATATTTTCCTAATTAATTATCATTTATTCATGTGGAATAGAATTATTCCTACAATTTCCCAGATAGCTATCCAATATTCATACATGAAAAAAACCTCAGCGATAGACAACTTACCTTTTTATGAACAATCTAAATGCTAGAATGCTCCCTTAAGGTATTCAATGCAACTACACAATCCCTCTCAAATAACCAGTGCTTGGCATAAGGAATAGTGACAATTGTGACGATGATGATAACAGTAATAATGATACAGCTAAAATTGAGATAACTAGACACCATGCTGGCTTCTGAACATGATTATGCACAATCCACCCTCATGGCAATTCTTTGAGTCAGATACAAGTATTATCTTCCCAGTCCAGATGAAAAGAGGGAGGCTTAAAGGAGCGACATTGGGAAAGTGATAGAGCGGCAAGTGGTAGAGTCAGGATTCAAACTCAGTGAACTGAGTT
>NW_025091438.1:0-2000 GCF_019320065.1 Cervus canadensis
GAGTCAGACATGACTGAGTGACTTTCACTTAATCACTCTCCTGCATTGCAGCTGGATTTTTTTTTTACCATCTGAGCCACGAGGGAAGCCCAAGAATACTGAAATGGGCAGCCTATCCCTTGTCCAGGCTATCTTCCAGACCTAGGAATTGAACAGGGTCTCCTGCATTGCAGGTGGATTATTTACCAGCTGAGCTACCAGGGAAGCCCAGAGATTACAGTATGGGGGAAAAAACAAACAAACAAACAAACAAGAATTCAAAGCAAAAAACATTAAAGAAAAAGGAAAAAAGAAAAAAAATGGATAGTTCACAATTAACAAAAGAAGTCAGAGGACAAACCCTTATGCACCTAGTAATCAAGGTTGCAAGTCCATAAATTAAACATTGATAAAGAAGCTGACAACTGTATACTTCCATAGCAGAGGATAACTATACTTTTAAAAATAGATAAAAATATATAAGGGTATATAGAAGATTTAAATAACACAACTAACACAAATGATATTTCAAATAACCATTCATTCAGTTATCTATCAAACTACCAGAAAACTCTCAACAAGTTTTGAAAAGTATTACACAAGACAGTTCAATGTTTGCAATGCAATAACCTTAATGAACAATAAAAAAAATAGACTCAAACAGTAAGAAAACAACACAAAACAACTCCCCAAACATATTTAAATGAACATTTAAAAAATCTTCCAAAATAATGTGTAGGTTAAGAGAAATTTCAAATAAATATAAAAGAAGAGAACAATAAAAACACCAATTACCAAAATATGTGGTTTGAGGACAAGTACATAGAAAATAGTCTTAAAATCATTTATTAAAAAATAAGAAAATGGGAGAAATTCTACTAACTACTCAATGAAATAAACTACAAGAAAAACAAAAATAAATCTAAAGAAAGCAAAAAAGGGAAAGAATTAAATATAGAACCAGAAATAAAATATTTAGGAAAAAACCGATCTTATCATTGAAAATAGGAGTAATTTAAAAGCTACTATAATAACAACAAAAACACAGATATTAATGAAATAATAGAATAGCCTTAATCAATTCTGATGAATAAAATATAACAGGCAAATAACATTACAAACACAAAGGGCCTACACTTATGGATTCAAAGGAAATGTAAAAATTATAGAAGAATGCAACATCGTTACAATAAGCTCAATAAGCAGGAGTAATTATTGAGAGATTGATTAAAACTGATTGCCAATAAATAATATTCAATATATTCTTTTAGGAATTAACAGAGACTGCCAGTGCTTTTGGAGAAGGCAACGGCAACCCACTCCAGCACTCTTGCCTGGAAAATCCCATGGACAGAGGAGCCTGGTAGGCTGCAGTCCATGGGGTCACTAAGGGTCGGACACGACTGAGAGACTTCACTTTCATTTTTCACTTTCATGCATTTGGAGAAGGCAACGGCAACCCACTCCAGTGTTCTTGCCTGGAGAATCCCAGGGACGGGGGAGCCTGGTGGGCTGCCGTCTATGGGGTCGCACAGAGTCAGACACGACTGAAGCGACTTAGCAGCAGCAGCAGCCAGTCCTTTATCATCTAAATTTTTTCTCTAATAATTAATTAGTGTATCCTGTTTCATTTTAATATGGGATGAAAAATTGTAATATGAGATTCACTAGGGCAGAAGAATAAGCAACCTTATTGTAGAAAAATTTTATCTTTACAAATTTCAACTACTGAAGCTAAAATCGGTTTGTGAGTGAAGGTTAGTCAACATAGTAGTATGAGTTCTTCAGTGATTAAATAGTATGAGTTCTTCAGTGATGAGGTATCCAGGATACGATTTCAAACACATTGTAAATTTTTTATTCTGCCATATCATTTTGGGCTAATTTAGTATTCTCCTTCATTTGAGGTATAGAAGCTACTGACTGAGACAGTGAAATCAGAAATAGTGTAAAAATGAAAGCAAACTTAAGCCTGCTAAGATATTCTATATTGTAAAACCTGATTTAAGAAAATCACATAT
>NW_025091439.1:0-16000 GCF_019320065.1 Cervus canadensis
AATGTCATTAATAGAGATCTTTTTCACGTAACATGATTTTAAAGGTTAACTTTAAACAATTAAAACCTTTAGTAGAAAATAAAAAACAAACTTAGGCCCAAATAGCAACTCTCCTCTGAAAACAAAAAAATATAAGTTTACAAGCCACAGTTTTAGAACTTCCTTTTCATGAAACACATATTGTGGATTTTTAGTCTCATCTGTGTAGTTTATCTCTACCTGATTTTCAAAATCTGCAGAAAAAAAGAAGACAGAATTCTCCAGGTAGCAGCCCTTGAAAATATAAACGGCAACCCTGTACTACTTCTTAGCAGTCCTGAAATCAGTTAAAAGTTACAAAGTGCTTTTTCAACAAAATCTGAATAGTAGAAAAGGATTATAATGCACACTATGTCTTATTTTCCTTCTTTTATGTTTCAAAGAATGTATTATGCTGAATTCTGTGAGACACACATCTCTCAAGAATAGGACTCTCTCATCTAGTGATTTAATGAACACTGAGATGCACTGAAATCTATCCTTCAATTCTCATCTATCCCAAAGGAATAAAAAAAGAAACCCTGGGCTTTAAACAGCTGCTTTTATAAAAGCTCCAAGAGTCTACGACTGCCTTTTACTTTATGTTTCCTATAGAGCCATAGTGTTCACTACTGATTTAGCTACTGATATCATCATTATTGGAGAAGGAAATGGCAACCCACTCCAGCACTCTTGCCTGGAAAATCCCACGGATGGAGGAACCTGGTGGGCTACGGTCCATGGGGTCGCAAAGACTCATGCATGACTGAGCGACTTCACTTCATCATCATTATTATTTATGGACTTCCCTGGTGGCTCAATGGTAAAGAATCCACCTGCCAATGCAGGAGACACATGAGATGTGGGTTTGATCCCTGGGTCAGAAGATCCCCTGGAGAAGGAAAATGATAACCCACTCCAGTATTCTCGCCTGGGAATACCATGGAGAGAAGAGGCTGGTGGGCTACAGTCCATGGGTCCCAAAGAGTTGGACACAATGCATGCAAATTCAATTCACTGTCATTATTACTGAATGGTAAAGGTAAGTTAAGTATTTGATGGCTTGAAGGAGAAAATGTTGATAAAAAAACTTTTATGACAAAATATAAATTGCTTGCATGTTTTTCTAAGAATAAGTAATCACAGACTTAAATGAATTTGAGATGTAACTTCTTATTCTTTTGAATAGGGTAAATGTTCAAATTAAAGCAATTTTTATTTTTTTTTGCTTTTACATTTCTTTGCACTATATATTTAAAAGGAAGAAAAAATCACATTCAACTCAGAGATTTCTTTTGGTTCTACCAGATGTGCTTCACACATAGGTGATGAGTGGTATATACTACTATGCATTATGGAGCATGATGCTCATATCTGTGGAAAATTCTGTAAATACAACTCAGAGTGACTATAATTCAAATCAAGATCCTCAGAAAAGTTTAAGTACAGATTCTTCATAATTTTCTATAAATATTTATGGATAATCACTAATAATGTATGGTTTTCTAAAAATCACATTTCTAGAAAACATTGTTTTATGTTGAAATTAACAATAGTTTGATTTTTTTCCCCAGGACAGTTGTATTACATCATGAGCCTGGTAGTAAATGTGAGTTGAATCATCACAAGTTCCAGAGTCAAAAAATGAATTAATGCTCAGAAGGAAAATTATGGATAGATATGATTTAAGAGGCAAGAAAGAATAAGGAGTAAGAAACACAACTAATTATAATATGAAAAATACAATAAAGCATTAAAATTTTAGAAGAGTCATATTAATGGAATCTGCCAAGAACAAAGTGTGAATTTAACTACATTGGTTTAGGTACTGGTACTTCTACTTAAGGTGAAAAAGTAGGAACAACATTCAAAATTACTGATAATGCAATAAATGTACTAAACAATTTGTATTTACAAATATTATCAACAGTCTTGTCTAAATTCTTGATATCATTATAAAACAAGTAACAGTAAGGCACCATTCACTGATAGTACAAGTCAGCATATCTTGTTAATTTCTTCATTTATTTTTAACTCACCTAATTTCCACCACAACTCCATGACAGAGGTGCAATTATTACTCTCAATGAGGGGTTTAGGTAAGCTGCCCAAGTCACACAGGTGCTAAATGGCTGGACTGAGTTAAGCCTAGGCTGAACTCTTAACATCCATAGTCTTTAGACTCAAAATATAACTGAGTCATTTGCTTATAAAAATTTTGACCTTTTAAAGACCAAGCTTGTTGAGTGAAAATATGCCTTTCACTGTTCCATAAAATAGAACAAGAACAGGTATTCTAAGCAGCTGGGAGAAGTTCAGGGACCATGTAAAAAACAGACACTGAACACTGAAATCGTGTTCCTTATTTAAGGGACGGTACCTTATTTAGGTGCTATTCAGGTATACTGTGTCATAGTGAAGATACTTTACACATATTTCTCTTTGTGACTTAATTTCCATACCTTCCAGATGTATTCTTCAGTATGGCGAGAGCATCTGGGTAGCCATCCATGTTGTAATCTCCAATATGAAGGGTAATTGGAATTGGTATTTCAGTTGGTTGCTGTTCATGCACATACGGCACAAAGCCCCAGAGGGTACCCTTACTGCTAAAATCCCGTAGGACAGGAGTCCACTGTGGGTTAAGAGGAAAAATTAGATTTTATAGTCATTTTAGGAAAAAAATTCACCATTTGTAAAACAAATGATCCACAAAAAATCCTCAAGATATGTATCATCTTTCTTAAGTTGTATCTCTGCAAAATGGCAGAGTATTATAATTTACTTTGATAAATAGGTAATTGACACTCTAAAAAAATAAGTCTACCTTATAATTTATCAGTAGTCATCTTTCCTTGAACTAGCATATAGAACCTTAAAAAGTTTTTCACAGAATAAGGAATTTTAGGATTGAGCTTATGTTATCAAACATGTTGTTGAACTGACCATTTAAAAATGTGTGTTGGAGACTTCCCTGGTGGTCCGGTGGTTAATAATCTACCCCACAATGCAGGGACACTGGTTTAATCCCTGGTCTGGAAAGATCCCACATGCCGCAGAGCAACTAAGCCTGTGACCCACAACTACTGAGCCTATATGCTCTAGAACCTGTGCTCTGCAACAAGAGAAGCCAACACAATGAGAAGACCACACACCACAACTAGAGAGTAGGCCCAGTTTTCTGCAAATAGAGAAAGCCCGTGTGCAGCAATGGAGACCCAATGCAGCCAACAAAAAAATAAAATTAAACAAATGAATAAACAAACAGAATATGTGTTAAGTGAAAATATGAAGATAATGAATACTTTTAAAATTGTAATAGCTAATACTGATATCCTTTTGAAGGACCAGTTTAGGAAGAAAATTAGAACATGACAGACTCTTCCTTGTTCTTCTGCTCTGCCTCTTATACATGATGATGACTTTAGTCACCATGCTCAGAAACAAGCAGCTCTGAGGCTTTCCAAACAATACTAGCCCTGACAAGCTCTCTGAGCCCAGGAGAATGAGCTTTGTTGCCAAAACAGCTGGAAGCTACATTTTACATAAATTCTTTACTTATCTACTGATTATAATGAAGAAAACACAGAGAATAGGTTCATTTCAAAATGAGCTTTGGTAAAGCCTGTTCTCTTCTGAATGCCCAAATCTTTACTTTTAATAACCTAATGTAAACTAAAAATCTGAAGACTGGAAATCAATACATTAAAATTAGAGATGTGTCCACAACTAGCAAGAGCATAGATACTGGCACATAGTCTGAAGATGTCTAGATAGAAGCAGATGCAGTTGGCTTGAAATGACACAGGCCAAACATGCCCACAGATATTTTTTTCCTTGTAAGCAGGTGGCTCATATACATGGCTCCAAGCCAAACTACATAAAAAGTGAATTCTTGAAAAGTGTTTAGTACATAGAACATCCCAAACATTTTCTATGTATTCAAAGAAAGCATAATTTGCCAAGGAAAAAGGACAAATATGGCTTAACTATAAAGACAAATTTATAGAAAACAAGCAGCTTAAAAAACTGATATGCATCTAATGAAATTTTCAATCTTTCTTAAAGCAAAAGCATTGTATATCATCAAAATGTTTTAACATTTCACATGACTGAAAAAAAACTGCTGCTTTTATTTTGGAAGAGGATGAGAAATTTCACAAAATGTCGAGTTATCTCAAGTTTCTGAACAGGATGACAGTTTATTAATGAGGATAAAGTACTTCTGTTAAGGTAAATGTATTAAGGTCTAAGAAGTAAAAAGATTTTTCATTAATGTGACATTCTTAACAGTCAACAAAGAACTGTGACATTTATCTTCCCATAGAGAGATGACTGTATAATTTGAAAATACAGTAGTCTGTCACTTGAAGACAGGCTGCAATTACTAGGTATACTTAGAGCTATGAACCAATGATGAGGTGTTTCTTGACCTAATATTTTCAGCGATTCAAAACTTTCAAAAAGTTCAAGATAATACAGATTATGGGTTTAAGAGTTACATGTTTTTAGAATGCTGACTATAGGAAGACTTGAAGATATGTTTTCTCTAGTGTCTTAGTATGAAAGGTGATACTTCCTACCCATAAGGGCTATAAAAATCAAGATGCCATTCTATCATCTTTTTTATCCCAAAATAGAAAATATAATTAATTCTACTACTGTATTACTGGTTTCCTTTCAGGTGTTATAAATATTGAAAAATTCTCAATGTCATAAGCTATCAGTCCCACATTTAAAAAATTTTTTTATCATTCCCACATTAATGCTGGGACTATCAGATTCTGAATTGTTTGCCAACAAGCTACAGGAATAAAGTTGACATAAAAGAACAAAATAGATCTAGACATCACAAATAAAACAAGATTAGCCTTGAAACTAGATATAGTGTTCTTCTACTTAATTCTTTATTATAGTCATAGTGTGTCTTACCATATTCCCAGCATATAAAAGGCTAACAGATCATATAATTGCAGGATCAATAATGGGTTTCTTGGGACTTTCCTAGGGGTCCAGTGATTAAGAATCCGCCTTGCAATGCAGGGGACCTGGGTTCAATCCCTGGTTGAGGAAGTATAATCTCACATGCCATAGAGCAAGTAAGCCCACACTTCACAACTAGAGAGTTTGTGCACTGCAACAAAAGATCCTGCATGCCGCAACTAAGACCACACACAGTCAAATAAATATTAAAAAAAGGAATGGGTTTTCTTTATGAGAAATCATTGCAATACATTCCAATCGCAGTACTTTTTCTCTCAGTAAACCAACAAAAATAGATTTAAATGCATTTTATTAAGTTAACATGGAGGAGGAGTGTTGGTTGTCATACACAAAGTAAGGTGCCACGTCTGAGCCTGAGAATTACACTCAAAGACAGACTAATGGGAGAAAAGCTGATATGAACACAAGAGTCCTCCTAAGGAGGACTTTTCTCCTAAGGAGAATGAAGACCTTACTTGGGTTTAAAATTGGGAAAGAGGTATGTCAAGGTTATATATTGTCACCCTGCTTATTTAACTTATATGCAGAGTACATCATGTGAAATGCTGGGCTAGATGACTCACAGCTGGATTGTTGGGAGAAATATCAACAACCTTACATATGCAGATGATACCACTCTAATGGCAGAAAGCAAAGAGGAACTAAAGAGCCTCTTGATGCAGGTGGAAGAGGAGAGTGAAAAAGCTGGTTTAAAACTTAACATTCAAAAAACAAAGATCAAGGCATTCGGTCCCATCATTTCATAGTAACAGAAGGGGAAAAAGTGGAAACAGTGACAGATTTTATTTTCTTGGGCTCCAAAATCACTGTGGATGGTGACTTTAGCCATGAAAACAGAAGACAGGTGTTCCTTGGAAGAAAAGCTATGACAAACCTATACAGAGTATTAAAAAGCAGACACATCGCTTTGCCAACAAGGGCAGCTTAGCCAAAGCTATGGTTTTTCCAGTAGTCATGTACAATGAGAGTTGGACCACAAAGATGGCTGAGTGCCAAAGAAATGATGCTTTCAAACTGTGGTGCTGGAGAAGACTCTTGACAGTCCCTTGGACTGCAAGGAGATCCAACCAGTCAATCCTAAAGGAAATCAGTCCTGAGTATTCTTTGGAAGGAATGATGCTGAAGCTGCAATACTTCGGCTACTGGATGCTAAGAGCCAACTCATTGGAAAAGACTTACTGGGACAGATTGAGGGTAGGAGGAGAAGGGGGTGACAGAGAATGACGTGGTTGGATGGCATCACTGACTCAACGGACATGAGTGTGAACAAACTTAGGAGACAGTGAAGGACAGGAAAGCCCATCATGATGCAGTCCATGGAATCTCAAAGAGTCAGTCACGACTTAGTGACTGAACAACAAGTTAAAATGAGAAAGTAAACTTATTGTTGTTTTTTCTCTTTTCTGATTCTTCAGATACTTCTCTAACCTCTGAAATTGTTTGCCGAGATTGTAACCTTACTTACATTAAAAAACAAGTACATGTACCTGCTTTGCTCCAGATCTTGCTAAGTAAATGACACTTTTCTGGCAGTTTTTGTCTTCACAGCCTGGCAGTAAGTGATCCATGTTTCCATCTCCATCTGCCAAAAGAAACTTAAAAAGTTCATTAACAGCCACAAAATGGTGCTCCTGTATAGCAGATTACATTTCCTATCTTTTCAAAGTCTGCATCACTCTAGATAAACTGAGGAATCTGATGCATGGTTTTATAGTTTATGTGATTCAATTAAAGAATTACTCTGGCTCTTGCTATCTGTTACCTGGACTGTGACTGGTTTTAAACTGCTCACTTTTCTTTGGCTAAATGTTTATCCAGTGTTGGAAAAACACCTTGTCTCAGGGCTTTAATGTTAAAATCATCACTTAAAAAATGTAGCTTGTGACTTAGACAATTATCATTGCTGCATGGGAGGAAACTAGGCATGTCAATAGTAACCCATTATTATTTGACTGATTTTGGATGTTTTTACATAACTTTTAAGCCTCTTTTATACAGCATAAATTTCAAGAGTTATAAAGCTTTCTGCAATCTAGATTCTAAAAAGAACCAGTATATTTTTATCAATAAAAAGGCAAATGAAGGGAATACACATGTCATTTCCAACTGACTGATTTTTAAACAGCTGCAGAATGGTCTGCAAAGACCTCCAGAGATGATGTTACTGAGGAACTTGGAATCATTTCCTCTAGTGCTCCCTCCTATCTACTGTCCCTACCTGATGGAAGTTTACAAATTTTGATGTTCTAGAGTTAAATTTCTACAGGGACATTCACACAATGGAGTAATCATGTAGCTTTTAAATTTAGAGCCTCATTTTGTATTTCTTCAGAATAAATATGGATTTATTTGCAATGGTTTAATGTATCATTTAATGTGTACCAAGGTAGTAGTACCTTCACTTGGAAGGCTATATAAGGGTTAAAAACAAAAGAAGTCTTTGTGTAGGTTTAAATATCAATATTAAGAGAGATATGTAACTAAAACAAGTCTATCAAGTATCCAATAATGTATTCAAAAGGAAAAAAAGAAAATTTAGGTTGTGTGAGATGAAAATCTAGCCAATGGAAGCTGACCTCAGCAAGGAAAAGGCATATCATAGTGAAAAATGAGTTTCTTTGATTCAATTTCATGGTTTAATTACTTATGATTCTCATAGGTAATACTCTGTGTGATAACAAACCCTTATAGGAGTATAACATTAAATAAAACAGTTGAATAATGGAAGCACAGAAATTATCTGTGATACGGCAGTAGTACATCTGAACTACTGTGAAAGCAGTTGAGAGAGAGAGATGCAACTCTAGGCAGGAATACTTGGAAAGGAGAAGGCTATCCAAGGACACAAACATATATCATAGTTAGAAAAAAAAAAAAAGTAGGAGCTCGCCAAGTAAGAATTAAATACAAAGTGTGATTTATAAACTGGGTCTAGTAATAACATAGGCTTCATTAAAAGCCCAATCATTTCATTGTGATTATTCTGGGACTAATCAGAAGAAGACAGTTAACAAGTCTCTGTCTTTCATTTTTACCCCAAAGTCAAAATACTCAGATTAGATTCTATTTACACTTTTCTTTTCTGCTAGTTTCTCTTTCTTCCAAGTAGTTTCCTATTTCCCCAAGTATTTTGGCGATGACTTGGCTGAAATTTAATACTGGCAAATAACTTATCTCTGTTAAACATATAACTAACTCACATCATAACATCATAAACATATCTTTTTGTAAGAATTATCAGTAATATTTTATAGATATGGCTATAGAAATCTAGAACTCTATCAAAGAAGGTGCTCCTTATGCTGACTCTTTTTTTAAATTTTAATTAAAAAATTTTTTCCCTTTATTTTTATTAGTTGGAGGGTAGTGGTTTTTGCCATACATTGACATGAATCAGCCATGGATTTACGTGTGTTCCCCATCCTGATTCCTCTTCCCACCTCCCTCCCCATCCCATCCCTCTGGGTCTTCCCAGTGCACCAGCCCTGAGCACTTGTCTCATGAATCCAACCTGGGCTGGCGATCTGTTTCACACTTGATAATATACATGTTTCAATGCTATTCTCTTAGATCATCCCACCCTCGCCTTCTCCCACAGAGTCCAAAAGTCTGTTCTATACCTCTGTGTCTCTTTTTCTGTCCTGCATATAGGGTTACCATTACCATCTTTCTAAATTCCATATATATGTGTTAGTATACTATATTGGTGTTTATCTTTCTGGCTTACTTCACTTTGTGTAACGGGCTCCACTTTCATCCATCTCATTAGAACTGATTCAAATGTATTCTTTTTAATGGCTGAGTAATATTCCATTGTGTATATGTACCACAGCTTCCTTATCCATTCGTCTGCTGATGGGCATCTAGGTTGCTTCCATGTCCTGGCAATTATAAACAGTGCTGCGATGAACAGTGGGGTACACGGCTCTTTCAGATCTGGTTTCCTCAGCGTGTATGCCCAGGAGTGGGATTGCTGGGTCATATGGCAGTTCTATTTCCAGTTTTTTAAGGAATCTCCACACTGTTCTCTATAGTGGCTGTACTACTTTGTATTATGCTGACTCTTTAAGTGCTATTTTTTGATCCTCAGTGATAGAAAAGGTTTCTGAGATTCCAACTTCATGTCCTAAGGAAATTTTCTCTCTCTTAAAGGCAACAAACTTTTAAATTCCACGTTTCACTTTTCTACATTTAAAAAAAAAACTTTTTTATTTGTAAATTATTTAAACTTAAACTTGAATAATAAAAGTAGTACAAGAAGTCCTGAACACGTTTTAACCAGATTGACCTGTTAACATTTTATGCCATTTTATTCGATCATTTGTGTGCTCTGTGAAATCATTTTTTTTTCTGAACCATAATTATATACATTACAGCCTCTCACCCCTAAATACTTTAGTGTGCATTTTCTATGAATAGGGATATTCTCTTAAACAACCACAATACAACTATTAATTCACACAGACAATCTTATCTATTGTACTGTATCTATATTCCAGTCTCGTTCATTGACCTAATAATGTCATTTGTAGCATTTTTGACCCTCTAACATAGGATCCAGAGTCCAGGAGCAGAACTGCATTTAGTTGTTATTTTTGTTGTGCTTTTCAGTTGCTAAGTCATTTCCAACTCTTTGCTACCCCATGGACTGCAGCATGCCAGGCTCCTCTGTCCTCCACTATCTCCCAGAGTTTGCTCATATTGATGTTCATGGACTCAGTGATGCTAACCATCTCATCCTCTGCTGCCCTCTTATCCTTTCACCTTCAATTTTTCCCAGCATCAGGGTCTTTTCCATGGAGTTGGCTCTTCGCACCAGGTGGCCAAAGGACTGGAGCTTCAGCTTCATCATCAGTTACAATGAATATTCAGTCCTTCCAATATATTGGCTGGATCTCCTTGCAGTTATTTTTAGTCTCCTTTAACCTAGAATATTTTCATAGCCTGTGTCTTTTACAATCTATATATCTTTTTTGTTTTTAAACCTCAGATGACAGGAATTTCTTACTTTTTTAGTAAGTTATTATGCCTGAGGAAGAAAGTAGTTTCAGGAAAATGTTTCATATAAGTCAGAGGCACAAGGCTAGGAACTAGTAATACGCAAATTCTCTGAAAAATAATGTGACTATGAGGAAAGTCATGCTGATAGAGGTCCCACTCTGTGAACTTAGCATACATTTCTTAAAGAAGTCCCAGGAATTATTAAGTTCAGATTGTCTTCTCAAGACTTCAACATGTTACGTATCTCAAGTTTCTTTGAGAGATAAATTACCTCTCAAAGGTTCAAGTGAAATTGTAACAGAAGGAATCACATTTTGATTCACTCATTCTATAAAACGTGACATAAAATTTGGCCTGTTGAATGTCAGGACTGCTAGAGACTAAAGTTCACACTAACTACATGCTAATTTCCATCTGATGTTAACCTTAATGAAATTTCAAATGAAATTATTCTCTAAAACAGATAATTTTAATGAGATAGATATGATTCAAACTGACTTTCCCCAAAATTTTAATTTTAAAATCAAGAAAACACTAAAATAGTTTTCATCAAAATGGACTATAATGAATTTTGGTGTAATAATTTTTCTGGTTTTAATTAAGCAGAGGACAAAGAAGATATGTTTTCAAATGAAATTATTCTCTAAAACAGATAATTTTAATGAGATAGATATGATTCAAACTGACTTTCCCCAAAATTTTAATTTTAAAATCAAGAAAACACTAAAATAGTTTTCATCAAAATGGAATATAATGAATTTTGGTGTAATAATTTTTCTGGTTTTAATTAAGCAGAGGACAAAGAAGATATGTATGAGCAAGGGTCACATTTATGTTTCCTCTTAAAAATTCATAACATTTTCAGTATCTTGAAATTAACTGACCTGTGGTATCATTTAATCAAATTACAACTCATTGTTCTGGCCCCAGATTACCCATTAACACTGTAAACCACAGGTTCTTTAATGCAGTATTCCCAAAGTATGGCTTCCAGTCGAACAGTCTCAACATCACCTAGGAACTTACTAGAAATGTCTATTCTTATGCCCCTGTCCAGAACTAATGAATAAGAACCTCTGCTGCTGCTGCTGCTGCTAATTCGCTTCAGTCATGTCTGACTCTGTGTGACCCCATAGACGGCAGCCCACCAGGCTCCACCGTCCCTGGGATTCTCCAGGCAAGAACACTGGAGTGGGTTGCCATTTCCTTCTTCAATGCATGAAAGTGAAGTCGCTCAGTTGTGTCCAACTCTTCTCGACCCCATGGACTGCAGCCTACCAGACTCCTCCATCCATGGGATTTTCCAGGCAACAGTACTGGAGTGGGGTGCCATTACCTTCTCTGTAAGAACCTCTGAGGATGGGGCAAAGCATATGCCCTCTGGTTGAACCACTGTTCTCAGGTACTTCTGCTAGCCTTCCACTAATACCAGGGGTTGTTACACATAGCCTATGTCTGTCTTGATCATGTTCTCCATTAACAACAAACTACTTTTGCTAATCATATTTCACTATTCATTTAGGACTCAGTCCGTGTCTTACTTCAAGCTCTTGAGACTGAATCAAAGTTGTCTTTTGCCCATTTGTGTACCTCTTGAAGTGAAGTGACCTGTACACGTATCATAAACTCCTTATTGCCAAATTCAGACTTAAATTGAAGAAAGTAGGGAAAACCACTAGACCATTCAGGTATGTCCTAAATCAAATCCCTTATGATTATACAGGGGAAGTGACAAATAGATTCAAGGGAAAAGATCTGATAGAGTGCCTGAAGAACTATGGACGGAGGTTTGTGACATTGTACAGGAGGCAGTGATCAAGACCATCCCCAAGAAAAAGAGAAGCAAAAAGGCAAAATGATTGTCTGAGGAGGCCTTAAAAATAGCTACCAAAAGAAGAGAAGTGAAAGGCAAAGGAGAAAAGGAAAGATATACCCATTTGAATGCAGAGTTCCAAAGAATAACAAGGAGAGGTAAGAAAGCCTCTCTCAGTAATCACTGCAAAGAAATAAGAGGAAAACAATAGAATGGGAAAGACTAGAGATCTCTCCAAGAAAATTAGATATACCAAGGGAACTTTTCATGCAAAGATGGGCACAATAAAGGACAAAAATGGTATGGAACTAACAGAAGCAGAAGATATTAAGAAGAGGTGGCAAGAACACACAGAAGAACTATACAAAAAAGATCTTCATGACCCAGATAATCACGATGGTGGGATCACTCACCTAGAGCCAGATATCCTAGAATGTGAAGTCAAGTGGGCCTTAGGAAGCATCACTATGAACAAACCTAGTGGAGGTGATGGAATTCTAGCTGAGCTATTTCAAATCTTAAAAGATGATGCTGTGAAAGTGCTGCACTCAATATGCCAGCAAATTTGGAAAACTCAGTAGGGGCCAAAGGACTGGAAAAGGTCAGTTTTCATTCCAATCCCTAAGAAAGGCAATGCCAAAGAATGCTCAAACTACCGCACAATTGCACTCATCTCACACGCTAGCAAAGTAATGCTCAAAATTCTCCAAGTCAGGCTTCCTTCAATAATACATGAACTGTGAAATTCCAGATGTTCAAGCTGGTTTTAGAAAAGGCAGAGAAACCAGAGATCAAATTGCCAACATCTGTTGGATCATCGAAAAAGCAAGAGAGTTCCAGAAAAACATCTATTTCTGCTTTATTGACTACGCCAAAGCCTTTGATTGTGTGGATCACAATAATCTGTGGAAAATTCTTCAAGAGATGAGAATATCATACTACCTGACCTGCTTCCTGAGAAATCTGTATGCAGGTCAAGAAGCAACAGTTAAAACTGGACAGGGAACAACAGACTGATTCCAAATCAGGAAAGAAGTACGTCAAGGCTGTATATTGTCACCCTGCTTATTTAACTTATATTCAGAGTACATCATAAGAAACACTGGGCTGGATGAAGCACAAGCTGGAATCAAGATTGCTGGGGGAAATATCAATAATCTCAGATTGCAGATGACACCACCCTTATGGCAGAAAGTGAAGAAGAACTAAAGAGCCTCTTGATGAAAGTGAAAGAAGAGAGTGAAAAAGTTGGCTTAAAGCTCAACATTCAGAAAACTAAGATCATGGTATCGGGTCCCATCACTTCATGGCAAATAGATGGGGAAACAGTGGAAACAGTGGCTGACTTTGTTTTTCTGGGCTCCAAAATCACTGCAGATGGTGACTGCAGCCATGAAATTAAAAGACGCTTACTCCTTGGGAAGTTATGACCAACCCAGACAGCATATTAAAAAGCAGAGACATTGTCAACTAAGGTCTGTTTAGTCAAAGCTATGGTTTTACCAGTAGTCATGTATGGATGTGAGATCTGGACTATAAAGAAAGCTGAGCGCCGAAGAATTGATGGTTTTGAACTGTGATGCTGGAGAAGACTACTGAGAATCCCGTGGACAGCAAAGAGATTCAACCAGTCGGTCCTAAAGGAAATCAGTCCCGGATACTCATTGGAAAGACTGATGCTGAAGCTGAAATTCCAATACCACCTGATGTGGCCACCTGATGTGAAGAACTGACTCATTTGAAAAGACCCTGATGCTAGGAAAGGTTGAAGGCAGGAGAAGGGGATGACAGAGGATGAGATGGTTAGATGGCATCACTGACTCAATAAGCATGAGGTTGAGTAAACTCCGGGAGTTGGTAATGGACGGGGAGGCCTGACGTGCTGTAGTCCATGGGGTCGCAAAGAGTCGGACACGAATGACCAATTAAACTGAACTGACTGAAGTGAAAGTCTCTCAGTTGTGTTTGACTCTTTGTAACCCCACGGACTGCAGCTTGCCAGGCTACTCTGTCCTTTGAAATCTACAGGTAAGAATACTGGAGTAGGTAGCCGTTCCCTTCTCCACAGGATTTTCCCAACCCAGGGACTGAACCCAGGTCTCCCGCACTGCATGTGGATTCTTTACTATCTGAGCTACCAGGGAAGCTGTGTATGTCTTGGGCAGGTCAAATCATGACTGCAGTGAAACAATTAGTACTATACATAAAATAATTGTTTTGGTGAATGTCTTGGCATTTTGTGAGAGTATATGGAGATTTTAATGTAATGGCAAGAAGGCAGAACTAAGATCAGTTAGATTTAGATTTTAATCTGGTTTAACTCCTAAACAGTAATTAGACACATACTTTTGGGGAAAAACCTGAAAAACACTTTAAAATATTAGGATTGACAGGGAACAGGTATAGCTGTTTCTATATTTTTTTTAGGATTGTGACACGTAGTCAGGTTTTTAGAAATTCTCCTTCCATCTCTTGGCCCCAGCCTCCCTCTACAATGGCAATCACCAAAGCAGTTTATCCTGTGCATTCTTTATCACATAGGCTGTGCATATTCATATACCATTAATATAAATGATTCTGTACAAACAGTAGGGTACACTACATACTTTCTGGTGCCTTGAATTTTTAAAATATTTATTTATTTTGACTGCACTGGTTCTTTGTTGCCATGTGTGTTTTCTCTAGTTGCAGCGAGTTTTGGCTACTCTATAGCTGCAGTGAGCAGGCTTCTCATTGCTGTGACTTCTCTTGTTAAGGAGCACAGGCTCTAGGGTGCACGAGGTCAACAGTTGTGGCATATGGGCTTAGTTGCCCAACAGCATGTGGAATCTTTTTGGACCAGGGATCGAATCTGTGTCCCCAGCATTGGTAGGTAGATTTTCTACCACTGGATCAGCAGGGAAGTTCTGAATTTTTTTTTTTTTAATATATCTTTGAGAACATTACACACTGATAAATTTATATCTGCCTCATATATAATATAGTATTATACTTTATGGATATATCTCAGTATAGCTAACTCTCTTGTTGTCGTGGGTTCAGTTGCTAAGTCATGTTGGACCCCTCGCAACCCCAGGGACTGCAGCATGGCAGGCTTCCCTGTCCTTTAGGAGTTCACTCACATTCATGTCTACTGAGTCAGCGGTGCTACTGATGTGCTTTCAATCTTTCGGTAATCAAAGCAATCCAACAATGAATGACTTTGCACATATAATGTCTCATCTTTGAGAGATTACAGTTAAATTCCTAAAATGGAAATTACTGACTCATAGATTATATATGATTAAAGTTTTTATTTTAACCTCCATAGAGGAGTAGTTCTCAAACTAGTTAAAGAACCCTTCATACTCTTAAAGAGTGGGTAACCCCAACAAGCTTTGTTAACATGGGTTATATATATGAGTATTTCTATTAGTATACTTGGCACTAAGACTAAAAAATAATTAAATATCTAAGTGAAAATACAAACCATAAATATATTAAGTGTAAAGATAACTAATATCTTCAGGAAAAAATAACTTTTCTGAAATAAAAACATTTGGCAATAAGAATGTCATTATATGGCCTGGTATATAGAAAAGCTTGATTTTTCATGCTACTTTTATATTCAATCTATTGTTTTGGTTGACAAATATGAAAATATGTAGGGGGGACTTTCAAGATGGTGGAGGAACAGGACATGGAGAACACCTTCTTCCCCACAAATAAATTAAAAAATCACTTGCGTGGAGAACAACTCCACACAGAACATCTTCTAAATATCTTCAGACTTTTAGAAAGGCAAACTAATCTCACTGGAGTGAGGTAGAGCAACAGACAGAGACTAAAAGGGAGACAGAGGATTTCAGGATAGAGACCTGCACCCTGGGGAAAGGAGTTGTGAAGCGGTGGGGTGGTCTCTGCACACTAGGAAACTCCCTCACAGGTGGGATCAGAGGGGAGCTTCGGAACCTCAGAGGGGAGTGCAGTGTAGTGAGACAGGTGCTCTGAAGGCCAAACAGAGAAAATTCACCACAGAGTTTGTGCCAAGGGGCACTTCCCTGACAAGAAGTGGCTCACATGCTAGTGTCTGCCTGCAGTGAGTGGCGGATTGGTGCGGAGGCCCTAGGCCTCCCTGGCTGGGCCTCAGGGAGAGGGCCAGGGCTGACTGCCATGAAGATACTC
>NW_025091440.1:0-14002 GCF_019320065.1 Cervus canadensis
CATTATGTATTCATTAACTGATAATTTTTTAAAGATTTATAAGCTGTATGCTTATCTTGGAAACATTTCTAGCAATTTCACCTTAAAAATTTGCATTGTGGTTCATATATCTGAAAAGGATGTCTCTAGTAAAACATAATGTTCAATGCTTCATGTGAAATTCTCCTAGAAAAGCTTTTGGCCCTTTATTATCATTCCAGGGCAGGTGTAAAGTGAAAAAGCTGATAGAATCAGTGCATGGGGCAATATTTAGTGAACTGCACAAAGGCAAACAATATGGTAAGCAGACCCATAATAAATCCACTGTTATCAGGATTGCAATAGAATATAGAAAAATGGCAGTGCAAGAATGCTCTTTTGAATAGCTGAGCAAAACCTTTCAGATTACCCAAGTGTAATAAAAGCCCCAGCTTTAGTAGTCACTAAAGTTGACAAATCCTGGCTTGAACAATCTCCCTCCCTTTTTCCATTTTAAGTAGCTGGTATATTTTTAAAAGAATATAAAAAACAAATACTAACAAAAAGAAAATCAACAAATTGTGACAACATCCAAGAGGAACATATATTACCAGAAAATAAATAAAAGGCCAAACTCTAGTCCTTATCCTGTGAGTACTTTTACCTTAATTCTATAAGAATGTCTGCAAAAAATTATCATTATAAATTATGACTTATTTTTAAACTTTTTTTAATTTATGTTTTATTGAAGGATAATTGCTTTACAGAATTTTGTTGTTTTATGTCAAACCCCAAAATCAATCAGCCATAGGTATACATATATCCCCTCACTTCTGAAGCTCCCTCCCATCTCCCTCCCCATCCCACCCTTCCAGATTGATGTTTCCCTTCCAGTTTGAGTTTCCTGAGCCATACAGCAAATTCTGCTGGCTATCTATTTTACATATGGTAATGTAAGCTACCATGTTACTTTTTCCTTACATCTCACCCTCTCCTCCCCTCTTCTCAAGCCCACAAGTCTATTCTCTATGTCTGTTTCTCCACTGTTGCCCTGTAAGTAAATTCTTCAGCACCATTTTTCTAGATTTCATATATGTATTAGAATATAGTATTTATCTTTCTCTTTCTGACTCACTTCACTCTGTATAATAGTTTCTAGGTTCATCCACCTCATCAGAACTGACTCAATGCATTCCTTTTTATAGCAGAGTAATATTCCATTGTGTATATATACAACAAGTTCTTCATCCATTCATCTGTTGATGGACATCTAGGTTGCTTCCATGTTCTAGCTATTGTAAATAGTGCTGCAGTGAACAACGGGATACATGTGTCTCTTTCAATTTTGGTTTCCTTAGGGTATATGCCTAGTTGGGTGATTGCTGGGGTCACATGGTGGTTTTATTCCTAGTTTTTTAAGAAAACTCCATACCGTCTTCCACAGTGGCTGTACAATTTACATTCCCACCAACAGTGCAAGAGTGTTCCCTTTTCTCCACACCTTCTCCAGCATTCACTGTTTGTAGACCTTTTGATGAAGGCCATTCTGACAGATGTGAGGTGATATCTCACTGTAGTTTTTTGCATTTCTCTAACAATAAGCGATGTTGAGCATCTTTTCATGTGTTTGCTAGCCGTCTGTATGTCTTCTTTGGAGAAATGTCTGTTCAGGTCTTTTTCCCACTTTTTGATTGGGTTGTTTGTTTTTCTGGTATTGAGTTGTACGAGCTGCTTTTATATTTTGGAAATTAATCCTTTGTCAGTTGTTTCACTTGCTATTATTTTCTCCCATTATGAGGGTTGTCTTTTCACCTTGCTTATAGTTTCCTTTGCTGTGCAAAAGCTTTTAAGTTTAATCAGGTCCCACTTGTTTACTTTTGTTTTTATTTCCATTACTCTGGGAGGTAGGTCATGGAGGATCTTGCTTTGATTTATGTCATCGAGTGTTCTTCCTATGTTTTTTTTATATGTTTTTTTTTATAATGGGCATCAGTTATTATACAACCAGGAAAGACAACATGACAACAGAAGAATATAGCTCGAGCAAGGTACACACTAGTAGGTGATCTTTTTTAAAAAATTTATTTATTTATTTTAATTGGAGGCTAATTACTTTACAATATTGTAGTGGTTTTTGCCATACATTCACATGAATCAGCCATCAGTGTACATGTGTCCCCTATCCTGACCCTCCCTCCTATATCCCTCCCCATCCTGTAGTTAAAATATTTAGGGAAAAAAGAATCAGAGGATTGTGAGGTTAGAAGAGGACCCATTAGAATCTTCTTGAGGGACTGGAGATATGACGGCAGAATAGAAGGACTTGAGCTCACCTTCTCTCATGAAAACACTGAAATCACAACTGACGAACAACCATCAGCAAAAAAACCTGGAACCTACCAAAAAAGATACTCTACATCTAAAGACAAAGAAGGAGCCACAGCAAGATTGTAGGAGGGGCGCTTTTGCAATATAATCAAATCCTGTCAGTTGGGTGACACACAAACTGGAAAATAATTATGTCACAGAGGTTCTCCCACAAGAGTGAGAGTTCTTAAACTCATGTCAGACTACCCAGCCTGGGGGTCTGGGATCAAGAGGAGGAAGTCCCTAGGGCATTTGGCTTTGAAGGCCAGTGAGGCTTGAGTGCAAGAACTCCACAAGTCTGGAAAAAAACAGACTCTTCTCTGACCCAGGGCAAAGCAGTGACTCCATGGGAGCCTGAGCCAAACCTATCTACAGGATTTGGACAGTATCCTGGGGTTGGTGGAGGTTGGCTATGGCCCAGTGCAGGGTCAAGGTCACTGGTGGTGGAGGCCTCTTGGGTATATTCAATGGTGTGAGCTCTCTTGAAGGTTGTCATTTTGGCACTAAGATCTGGCCCCATCCAACAGCCTACAGGCTCTAGTGCTGGAAAGCCTCAGGCCAAACAACTAGAAGGGCAGGAACACAGCCCCACCTATCAACAGACAGGCTGCCTAAAGTCCTTCTGAGCCCACAGTCAACTGTAGATGCACCGTTTGACATGACCCAGCCCCTAGAGGGACAAGATCCAGCTCCACCCATCAGTGGACAGAGATCAATCCCTCATACCAGGAAGTCTGAACAAGCCTCAGAACCAACCTCACTCACTAGGGGGCAGACACCATAAGTAAGAACTACAATCCTGCAGCCTATGGAAAAGAGCCCACAGACCAGAAAGCTAGACAAAATGAGATTGGAGAGGAATGTAGTTGAAAAAAAGAAAGATAAAACCCCAGAAGAACAAAGTGAAGTATAGATGGGCAATATGCCTGAAAAAGAATTCAGAGTAAGTATAATAAAGATGATACAAGATCTCAGAATAAGAATGGAGGCACAGAATGAGAAGATATAAGAAATGTTTAACAAACAGGTAGAAAATTTAAACAACAAACAGATAAACAATACAATGACTTAAATGAAAAACATACCAGAAGGAATCAACAGCAGAATAACTGAGGCAGAGGAAAGGATAAGTGAACTGGAAGACAGACTGGTGGAAATCACTGCCACAGAACAAAAAGAGAAAAGAATGCAAAGAAATGAGAACAGTCTAAGAGATCTCTGGGACAACATTAAACACACCAACATTCACATTATAGAGGTCCCAGAAGGAGAAAAGAAAGAGAAAGGGTCTAAGAAAGTATATGAAGAGATAATAACTGAAAACATGGGAAAGGAAACACTCACTCAAGTCCAGAAAACACAGATAGTCCCATACAGATAAACCCAAGGAGGATTATGCCAAGACAGACATCAATCAAATTAACAAAAATTAAAGACAAAAAGAAAATGTTAAAATCAACAAGTCAAAGCAACAAATAACATCTAAGGGAATCCCCTAAAGTTATCAACTGATTTTTCAGTAGAAACTGTGTAAGCCAGAAAGGAATGGTATGAAATATTTAAAGTGATGAAAGAGAAAAGCATGCAACCAAGAATACACAGCAAGGCTCTCATTCACAGAAAAATCAAAAGCTTTACAGACAAACAAAAGCTAAGAGAATTCTGTAAAACCAACCCAGCTTTACAAATGCTAAAGGAACTTCTCTAGGTGGAAAAGATAAGGCCACAACTAGAAACAAGAAAATTACAAATGGGGAAGCTCACTGGTAAAGGTAAACATACAGGAAAGGTTGGAAATCATCCACACACATATTTCGAGAATATAAATGCAGGTTATTGGAAACACATTTGAAAGTAAGAGACCAGGAACCTAACACAATCTTGTATGATTATAGAGTACTATATCAAAACCTCATGGTAGCTGCAAACCAAAAAACTGCAATAGATATACACACAAAATAAAAAAGAAAGATCTAAATCCAACACTAAAGACAGTCCTCAAGTTACAAGAGGACAAAATACCAATGTAAGAAAAAAGACTTGCAAAAAAAAAATCCAAAAATAACAAAATGGCAATAAGAACACACATATCAATAACTAGCTTTGATGAAAATGAATTAAATACTCCAACCAAAAGACACAGAATGACTAAGTGGATACAAAAACAAAACCAGTATATATGCTGTCAACAAGAGACCCACTTCAAATCTAGGAACACATACGGAATGAAAGTGAGGGGAAAAGGTATTTCATGAAAATGGAAATCAAAGGAAAGCTGAGTAGCAAAACTCATATAAGGAAACATTCTCATTCACCACTGCATCAAAATAAAACAAAATACCTAGGAACAAATCTAGTAAAAGAGATAAAAGACCTATACTGAAAAGCATAAGGCACTGATGAAAGAAATCAAAGATGATATAGACAAATAGAAAAATACAACATGTTATTAAACTGGAAGAATCAATACTGTCAAAATCACTACCCAAAGCAATCTACAGATTGACTGTAATCCCTATCAAATTACCAATGGCATTTTTCACAGAATTAGACAAAAAAATTTTACAATTCGTACGCAAACACAGAAGATCTCAAATAGCCAAAGCAATCCTGAGAAAGAAAAACAAAGTTAGAACAATCAGGCTGCCTGATTTGAGACCACACTACAAAGCTACAGTCATTTTAAAAAGTATGGTTCAGAAAAAAAGTATGGTTCAGTTCAGTTCAGTCCCTTAGTCATGTCCAACTATTTGTGACCCCATGAAGTGCAGCACGCCAGGCCTCCCTGTCCAATACCAACTCCCGGAGTTTACTCAAACTCATGTCCATTGAGTCGGTGATGCCATCCAGCCATCTCATCCTCTGTTGTTGCCTTCTCCTCCTGCCCCCAATCCCTCCCAGCATCAGGGTCTTTTCAAATGAGTCAACTCTTCGCATGAGGTGGCCAAAGTATTGGAGTTTCAGCTTCAACATCAGTCCTTCCAATGAACACCCAGGACTGATCTCCTTTAGGATGGGCTGGTTGGATCTCCTTGCAGTCCAAGGGACTCTCAAGAGTCTTCTCCAACACCATAGTTCAAAAGCATCAATTCTTCAGTGCTCAGCTTTCTTCACAGTCCAGCTCTCACATCCACACATGATCACTGGAAAAACCATAGCCTTGACTAGAAGGACCTCTGTTGGCAAAGTAATGTCTCTGCTTTTTAATGTGCTGTTTAGGTTGGTCATAACTTTCCTTCCAAGGAGTAAGCGTCTTTTAATCTCATGGCTGCAGTCACCATCTGCAGTGATTTTGGAGCCCAAAGAAATAAAGTCTGACACCATTTCCACTGTTTCTCTGTCTATTTCCCATGAAGTGATGAGACCAGATGCCATAATCTTCGTTTTCTGAATGTTGAGCTTTAAGCCAACTTTCTCACTCTCCTCTTTCACTTTCATCAAGCGGCTTTTTAGTTCCTCTTCACTTTCTGCCATAAGGGTGGTGTCATCTGCATATCTGAGGTTATTGATATTTCTACTGGCAATCTTGATTCCAGCTTGTGCTTCTTCCAGCTCAGTGTTTCTCATGATGTACTCTGCATATAAGTTAAATAAGAAGGATGACAATATATAGCCTGGATGTACTCCTTTTCCTATTTGGAACCAGTCTGTTCTATGTCCAGTTCTCACTGCTGCTTCCTGACCTGCATACAGGTTTCTCAAGAGGCAGGTCAGGTGGTCTGGTATTCCCATCTCTTTCAGAATTTTCCACAGTTTATTGTGATCCACACAGTCAAAGGCTTTGGCATAGTCAATAAAGCAGAAATAGATGTTTTTCTGGAACTCTCATGCTTTTTTGATGATCCAGCAGATGTTGGCACTTTGATCTCTGGTTCCTCTGCCTTTTCTAAAACCAGCTTGAACATCTGGAAGTTCATGGTTCACATATTGCTGAAGCCTGGCTTGGAGAATTTTGAGCATTACTTTACTAGTGTGTGAGATGAGTGCAATTGTGTGGGAGTTTGAGCATTCTTTGGGATTGCCTTTCTCTGGGATTATATGGTACTGGCACAATAACAGAAATACAGATCAAGAGAACAGGATAGAAAGCCCAAAAATAAACCCAGACATGTATGGCCAATTAACCCACAACAAAGGAGGCAAAAGTATACAATGGAAGAAAAGACAGTCTCTTCAGCAAGCAGCACTGGGAAAACTGGACAACTACATGTTAATGAATGAAATTAGAACATTCTCTAACACCGTACACAAAAATCAACTCAAAATGGATTAAAGACCTAAACGTAAGACTAGATACTATAAAACTCTTTAAGGAAAAATAGGCAAAACATTCTGTGACATAAATCACAGCAATATCTTTTTTATCCACCTCCTAGAGAATGAAAATAAACAAATGGGATCTATTTAAACTTAAAAGCTTCTGCACAACAAAGGAAACCATAAAGAAAATGAAAAGACAACAGAAAAAATGGGAGAGAATATTTGCAAATGATAATCTCCAAAATTTACAAATAGCTCATATAGCTCAATATAAAAAAAAAAAAAAAAGAACCCAGTCAAAAAATGGGCAGAAGAGCTAAACAGATATTTCTCTAAAGAAGACACACTGATGGCCAAGAGGCACATGAAAAGGTGCTCAACATCATTAATTGTTAGAGAAATGCAAATCAAAATAATGATGTATCATCTCACACCAATCAGAATGGTTATCATCAAGAAGTCTACAAATAATAAATGCTGGAGAGAGTATGGAAGAAAAGGAACCTTCCTATATACTGTCGGTGGGAATGTAAACTGGTATAGCCACTGTAGACAACAGTGGCTTAAAAAACTTAAAAGTAGAGCTACTATATGACCCAGAAATCCCACTCCTGGGCATATATTTGGGAAAAAACATGGTTCGAAAAGATATATGCACCCCAATGTTCCTTGAAGCACTGTTTACAACAGCCTTAAAAAACTAAAAGTAGAGCTACTATATGACCCAGCAATCCCACTCCTGGGCATGTATTTGGGAAAAAACATGGTTCGAAAGGATATATGCACCCCAATGTTCCTTGAAGCACTGTTTACAACAGCCAAGACAACAAAGCAACCTAAATTTCCATCCACAGAGGAATGAATAAAGAAGATATGGTAAATAAATACATTAAAAAGAATGAAAAATTGCCATTTGCAGCAAAATGGATGGACCTAGAAATTATCATACTAAGTAAAGTCAGGCAGAGAAAGAAAAATATCATGATACCACTTCTATGTGGAATCTTAAAAAATGATACAAATGAATTTATTTTAAAAACAGACTCAAAACCAAACAACTTAAGGTTACCAAAAGGGATGGGTTGAAGGGGGAAGGATAAATTAGGAGTTTTGGATTAACACACTACTATATATAAAACGAAGTGAAGTCACTCAGTCGTGTCTGACTCTTTGTGACCCCGTGGACTGTAGCCAACCATGCTCCTCCGTCCATGGGATTCTCCAGGCAAGAATACTGGAGTGGGTCGCCATTTCCTTCTCCCGGGGATCTTCCCGACCCAGGGATTGAACCCAGGTCTCCCGCATTGTAGGCAGAGGCTTTACCGTCTGAGCCACTTAGGGGTTAAAGTGTCTTTACCATCTGAGCCACTTAGAGGTTAAAGTGTCTGCCTGCAATGCAGGAGACCTGGGTTCGATCCCTGGGTCGGGAAGGTCCCCAGGAGAAGGAAATGGTGACCCACTCCAGTATTCTTGCCTGGAGAATCCCATGGATGGAGGAGCCTTGTTGGCTACAGTTCACGGGGTCACAAAGAGTCAGACACGACTGAGCGACTTCACTTCCACTTTCATATATAAAATAATCAATATGGACCTACTGTACTGCACATGGAACTCTACTCAATAGTCTATAAAAACCTATTTTGGAAAAAATCTAAAACTATATATGTATATACACATATATATATATGTACAACTGAATCACTTTGCTGAACCCTGAAACTAACACAACATTGTAAAATAACTATACTACAGTATAAAATAAAAAATTTAAAATGTTAAAAATAAATAACATTTTCATTATTCATAGGAAAAATTTAATCTCCTTCCTTTGGCTGGGAACAAATATACACAACTAATTCTAGGTAAACTAAGAACATTCTTCATGTTTAGTCTCTCTTAGGGTTGGAGATTCTATCATTCTTTTTTGTCATTCAGACAGCCCTTATGCTACATTTAAGTCTATTTCTCTTCTGTCCTGAAGATGGACAAGAACTGGCAACCATGGTTTCTATAACAAGAGCCTTCCTGTACCTGAAGATAATGTTTAATCACTGATCAGTTTTTTTATCTCAAGAACAAAAAAGGTAACTTTTTTAAAGTGTTACAAAAATATGATTTAATGTTGATATACATGTAACATCCAAGAACTCTAAGGAAGAGAGGGAAGAGGAAAGCAATAATCAAAAAGAAAGGAACAGCAGGCCAGATGAAATAGGAAATAAAAGCTACATGGAAAGAATAGAGAAAACATCCTTGACAGACTCCAAAAATAATATCTGAGTGCTCATCATTTGCAAGGCACTATGTAGAGGGCTTTATGCCGTTGTCATACAGCTAACACTTAACTGAACGTGTACCTCATGTCAAGCATCATTCTATGCACTCTTCATATATGAAGTCACGTAATGTACAGTCTTTACAACATCCCAAGGATAGGATATTCCCGTATTTCAGATAAGGAACTGAAACAGAGGCTTGTAACATCTTTATATTCTTGGTGCATTCTTTTTAAGGACATCATTATTCCTATTTTACAGATGTAAAGACTGAGTATCACGTTAAATAACACGCCCATGATCAAAAGAGTTGGTAAGTGAGAGAGCTGGGTTTTAAACTAAGAATTCTCTGATTCCAAAGTACTTTCTGACTACATGTTTAACTTGAGAAAAAGAAAATACTAGTAACAATAAGCACAATAGAGTATATCACATGCCAGGCACTATTAAGAGAGTTGGGAAAATGAAACTCAAACACAGGAGGTCCTGTTTCAGAGCTATGTTCTTACCACAACACTATATTGCCTCTTGTAATCAAAATATATAATAGGAGCAACTGTTTGGGATCATGAAAAATGAGAATGGTCTCACAGGTAAATATATGCTGGTACTGCCATATAACTAATACTTGTTGAACACTTACTAAATACTTCTGGAAGACACTGTAACATGCGACCTAGATCCCCCTCAGGAATGAAGGACTTATTGGACCAGTTGATGGGAGTTCTAAAAGAAGACAGGCCTCAACTACCAGGTCTCATTGGAAAAACTTACCTGTGGGGTTGGCTGGGATGCAGCGCAGCTCATTTCCTACAGGTGTTGATCCAAAGAGTAATCCCTAATAAATAAGAAACATCCTGAATGTTAACTTTGACCTGAGAGTTTGTTTCCCTAGGAACCCAACCTGAAACAACATTTCACAGAATCTCATTTAACTCTCACCATCTTATGAATCAGATGCTATTATTCTCATATACTCATTTTACAAATGAAAAAACTAAGGTTTAACTTTCCCAAGGTCATAGAGCTGGTCAAGGATGGAGACAGAATCTGAAAAGAAGTAGAATTCTAGAGGCTGTACCCTAAACTTCTACAAAACTGTGTATATAGAGACAGACTCTATATACAGACTGTTTATGTGGAGACTTGTCATTAGTTCAACATGTATTTAATGTGTAGGGGAAAGAGGCACTGTGAGGACTCTAAGATCTTAAAGGGAAAAGATATCTAACATTTATGTTTAAAGCACAGGCAAGAGTAATGTTAGCAGTTGGGATGACCTGAAATGTAAACCAGGTGGCCTGAAAAAGAAGACTGATCAAGAAAATAGTCAAACAATTTTTACCTCTATGGCTTCCACAACTTATTTCTTAAGAAGAACAAACGAAGGGCCAAAAGTTAAAAAGTTCCCATATGAAAGAGGAGAGGAAAATGTTCAATTAAAGAGAAACCTTACACATTAAATAATCTTAAATTCAAAGAGAAAAGGTTTCACTCTCCAATGTGCAGTGTTTCTCATTTGATACATCTGTCTAGCATCTTTCCTCATATGAGAGAAGTTGAAAACACAAAATGCCAGCATATGGACTGGACTTTAATGAGAAGTTACAGGGTATCAGTTCAGTTCAGTCGCTCAGTCATGTCTGACTCTGTGACCCCATGAACCACAGCACGCCAAGCCTCCCTGTCTATCACCAACTCCTGGAATCCACCCAAACCCATGTCCATTGAGTCAGTGATGCCATCCAACCACCTCATCCTTTGTCGTCCCCTTCTCCTCCTGCCCTCAATCTTTACCAGCATCACGGTCTTTTCAAATGAGTCAGCTCTTTGCATCAGGTGGCCAAAGTATTGGAGTTTCAGCTTCAACATCAGTCCTTCCAATGAACACCCAGGACTGATCTCCTTTAGGATGGACTGGTTGGATCTCCTTGCAGTCCAAGGGACTCTCAAGAGTCTTCTCCAATACCACAGTTCAAAAGCATCAATTCTTCTGCACTCAGCTTTCTTTATAGTCCAACTCTCACATTCATACATAACCACTGGAAAAACCATAGCCTGACTAGACGGACCTTTGTTGACAAAGTGATGTCTCTGCTTTTTAATATGCTGTCTGGGTTGGTCATAACTTTCCTTCTGGTATATCTGTTCACAATATTCTAAGAGATATGGGGCAGTGTTAAAAGATGGGGTGGGGAGAGAGGAGTTAAGGCCATAGTTATGGCCATAGCCATAGCTTTTGCCTGAGTTATGCTATTCAATCACAGATTTCTTCCAATGTTAAAAATTTCCAAGTACTATTAGCCATCTTAATTTTCTCACTTTTTCCAGGACAGATAAGATTCAAGACATAAATCCCTTGACTCATATGTAAGCTTAAATTGTATAGAATCTACTTTTTAAAACTACACTTTTTTTATGGGCATGAAAATTTTCCTGTATTTCCAACAGAAGGAAGAGGAAAATTACAACTGAAAAAAACCAAATATTAAATTTATTCTCAGTGCTCACATGTCCTGGGCACATTTTTTATTTTACTCAAAACCTAAAGCAAATTTAAAATACATTCAGAACATGAGAGGGCCTGAAAAACCAAGTTCAGAGAAAATGGGATGCAGTTAGCAAAGATTACATGCATCAGTGAACTGTACTAAATTGAACACTTTTAAATGCCAGAGATTTTCTCTGTGAAACTGGGGGGTTTGAAAGGAAAATCAATAATGTTGGGAAAGAGAAACCTTCTTCACACATCTCTAATTAGTCATGGCAGAATCTGGTGGATTTCCATATTACAACTGGATCAAACTTGTGAAATTGGTTTTGATCCCAGACTCATTCAGTACATCTTCTAGAAGCTCCACTCAAGACAATCAAAGGCTTTTCAACCTTGAATGATCACCAAGATCACTCTTTCAATGTTCATCCATCCTATATTATGTTCAATGTCTGTCTAATGTTGCCTCCAGCAAATCTCCCTGGAATTACCCTGAAAGAGCTCCATTTATAAGAACAGGCAAAGACTCTTCAAAACTGGTCAGCTTCAACTTTAGCTTGAGTCTTCAAAATCTATATTAGTAAGTGAAACCAGGCATAAAGAGGCATAGTTCTTCATATCTTTTATTTTTTTAATAAGTAAAATAAATATTGGCCATATTGTTTACATTAGGGCACAAAGTCTTCTGTAAAGTCACCACTTAAGTCTAATCAAATAGGTGAAGGGTTTCTGTATTTTTCTAAATAATCAATATCAAAGCTGCTGATGCAAATTTATTTGAACCCCAGGGAACATATCCTTTGAAATTCTGGGAAATTTTTAAAAACAGTGTGCAAATCAATAAGTGGACAAAAACATCTCTGTCAATGTGTTCATTTTTATTTGGAGAGGAAATATATCTTTAAATGTAAACTCTCACTCCCTCTATGAACCCTTTCCCCAAATTATTTCTTTTACAAAAGAAATTCATGACAGTCAGCTGGACATGAAACAGTCTTTTTGGCTATAATTAAAAGTGGTGTAGATGTCACCTCCCTGAACAGGATGACTTCTCAAGCCTGAAAACCAGCCTTCTCAGTCTTCCTGTTTCTAATCTTTTGTAATACTCTCATGCTTTTCTCTTTTCCTATCATTTCATCCAGTTTTGGAGCTTTAGCCAACTGGTATGGTTTGAGGGCATTTTCAGAAGGGATTCTACTGGCCTGGTTTGGTTGGTATATGCTGCTTTGAATGGGATGCATCTATGAGATTAAAATATATTTTTTCACTACTACCTATTTTCACAGTCCACTGAGCAAAAACACAAAGCAATTTTTTCCTTCCCTCATTCTCCCTTTCTCCCTTCCTTCTCTTTCTTCCCCTGTGGAGTTCAAATTAAAGAAAGGTGAAAATTGAAGCTGTTGTAGGCAAGGCGATTGCAACATGCATATTTGATTTTTATGATGGATCTAAATTGCTGAATAAGGCCATGGAACAAAGGGAGACTGCAGCTTCCTGCCCATCACATGCAGCCACTGAATGCAGAACAAAAGCTTCGGCCATTAGGGGCTCAGCAGGGAGACACATTATATAAATGACTTTGTCTTTTCTGCCCCCTCCCCCCCTACTGGGTGCACTGGACAGGGATGGGGGTGTGGGTTGGGAGTATGTGTGTGTGTGTGTGTGTGTGTATGGGTGTTATGATTTCCCAGGGCAGGAGATAATAAATCCTGGAAGCAGCAGTGGGAATAGAAAACGTACAGCATGTTATGATTCAAAAAGGCCATGCTTTACTCACTGGACCAGTGCAGCTCTCAGCACTGTGGTGAGAGCATCACCTGAGACAACCACTTCCCTGAGGAAGTAGGTGTCTTTCCAGAACAACCTGTAGCTTTTCTCTTAACTACTTTGTTTCTTTCATCAGGAATGATGAAACACACAAAAAAAAACCACTTAGAAAAAATATGAAGGCCTACTGTTCCAAGGTAATTGCCAGACCTGCTTAAAGAACAAACTGACATACAGTTCATTGTGACAGTAGTTTCCCAGGAAGGTACTATTCTTAATTCTTCCTTCCAGACTCAAGGTTTTTCTTTGGCAGAAAAGGAGAACCATATGCCAATAAAAAATCATAAGCTATCACATAGCTGAGTCAACCTGTTTTTAAGAGGCCTCCTGTGGTGGTGACTTGAATAGATGCTACTGTTTTTCCTGGCTTGAAATAGCAGTAATCCTATACATATACATTCAACAATCTTTGTATAGACTGTTCTGAAGGATTTTAGTAATCTTCAGAGAGGTGAATCACTTTATTATTTCTAATATTACTGTAAGAGACAGGGATTAAAAGAGATTCTCTCGGCAAGTTCGAGGTCGAAGCACAGAGTGATTACCCACACTGAAGGTGATACAGAACACTGGAGGCAGGCTAAGAATGAAACAAGGCCACTGGGTGCTCACTGCAGGCCTAACTAGCGTGTACGTTTCATGAGAGGAAATGACTCAATGATATGTTTCTATTTTTTAGTACAATTCAGAAATTAGCATGTTCTGACAGTCCTACTCTCAAATGTAGTAGAGAAAGCAGTCCCACTGCTAACCAAAGTAACTGAAAGTCAGTGTCAAGTGCTACAGAACTAGAACTGAGGGTTCTTGGTGAGACTGAATT
>NW_025091441.1:0-13000 GCF_019320065.1 Cervus canadensis
CCTCCCCTTCCTCTGATTGATGACGACTGCAAAGTTGATATTTCCAAATAAGGTCACACTCACAGCTGCTGGGGGTTACAACCTCTACAGATGTTTCTGGGCTACACAAGTCAGCTGAGGCCTGGAACCACCAGCCGTCCACTGGGTACTGATCCTGGTGGGGAGAGGTCCTTCCCCGTGGCCCCTCCACTGGGTGGTCTACAGCCTAGCTCAGGCAGCACCTCTCCAGGGTCTTCATGGGTCTGTGCAGCTCTGCTCTGACCCTGCGAGGGGCCGGCGGTGGACTGGGGCCCAGCCAGGCTGGAAGCCACAGCCACTCGGGGCTTGAGGAGCACCCGGGTGGAGTGGGGGAATCTGAGCTGGGGCCCAAGGTGGGTTTGGTGAGACTCAGGCCTGGACAGACCCTTGGGGTTTGGAGAATGGGGGAGACACGACCCCTGGCCCCACTCAACTGCTGGCCCGCTGATGGAGACATCTTGATGGTCCCAGAGCTTGGGCAGAGACGCTGTCCTCCACTGGGGCTCCTTGGTTGTGAAGGGGGGCTCTCCTCCCTGAGTGGTGGGCACACAGGACCAAGGCAGACTCCTGCGTCTGACAGGTGCCCTGCTCTGCAGGAGGGGCTGGGCGGCCCAGGGCCCTAGCCTGCTCTGTCTCAGGGGCCAACAGTGTCCACCTGGGATGGGGTGGTGCCCACCGGGCATCCCAGCCCCTCACCAGCTTGGGGTCAGAGTAGTGGTGGGGACTTGGGCGGGTGGCCACTTGTTTCCACACAATGTCTTTGAGTTCTGTCAACAAGCAGGACTCACTCGACCTTCATGTGACCCAACACGTCTTTGCTGACTGGGTACAGTCTGCCCTGCGTGTCACAGACAGCCGCCTTCCTCCAGGCCCTGCCTTATAATACAGGGGTTGTTCAGTGACTGTCAGGCAGGCAGGGGCAAGGACAGCAGTGGTCAAGTCCACCTCACTGTGGCTGAGGGAACAGCACTCAGGCAGAGAGAACAGAAGCACTGGAGCCCCGAGGCCGGGCAGCTGTAAGAGCCAGGAGGCGGCCCCGCCGGCTGGGTGCTGTCCCCACGGCCCAGACCACCCAGGCTGGCTCCACTACTGCACCTTCTGGGGGCCTGCCCGCATGGGGAAGGAGGCTGACCCCGGGGCTCCGAGCAAGGCTCGTAGGATTCACGGGAACTGGTGGGGCCCTGCCGCTCTAGCAGGTGCAGACCCAACTCAGAGGGCCCGAGGCGCAGTGAGCCTGGTTTAAATTGATGGCTGCGTAATGAACGATATCTGTCCCTGAGCCTCACAAGAGGCATGACTACAGAATTCTCACCAACAGTGGGAGATGTGCATCCACACCCATAAACACTGGGGCCACATGTTCTTGGGAAACATGGGCACATGCACACACACATGCGCATGCACACACACGCACACACATGCAATGCACATATGCACGCATGCACATGTGCACACACACAGACACACAGGCACACATGCACGTGCGCACGCACATACGCGCGCACACACATAGGCACATATGTGCACACAGCGCACACACATTCGCATGCACACATGCACACACACGCACATGCACACATGTGCACACACGCACGTGCACACACACACGCTAACACATGCACACACGTGCACACACACATGCACACGCACGTGCACACACGCACACACATGCACACACATTCGCATGTGCGCGCACACACACATGCACACATGCGCACACACACGCACACACAGGGGCTGCACGCTCTCCCAGCACCTCAGAGGCCCCTGTCGTCCTGGTGGAGCCCCAGCCCCTTCCCTGCTCCCTCCATGGTCCAGTCCATGGGGCGTTCCGCTCCACCCTTGACCTTGTGCCCTGCCTCCTGGACGAACGCGCCCTCCAGGCCCAGCCATGCCTCTGGGGCCTTGCTTCTCCTGCTGCTGGCCTCAGTAGCTGCAGGACTGGGCTCCTCCGCCAGCCTAGGGCCAGTCACCTGGGGGCCTGCCCCGCTGACCCTCTGACCAGAACCCACCCTGCTTCTGCCAGCCACTCCCAACCAGCCTAGGTCTCAGCCTGGGTGTCACCTCCCCTGTGAAGCCCTCCTGGCCTGGCTCCCATAATGGGCCATATGCCCCATCGAGCTCTTCCCAGGACTGGAAAGGGCCGTGTCCGCCTCTGCATCCTGCCTCATGCCGGGTGACCAGCCATGGGGCTGTGGGCTCGTCACCCAATGTCCAGGCTCGGGTCTGGCCAGGCCCACAGCACCCCGCCCCACAGTGGACAGTCTTCCCTGCACCCTCTCCGTCGGTGAACAGACAGTATGATGTGTGCCCAGGCCGCTGCCCCTGGTGTCTGCGCCTTTGTTTCTATGGGTCACCCTAATACAGACTGACCTCAGCTCAGGAGCTTCACCTTGATTTCGCCTGCGACCCCATGGACTGCAGCCCGCCAGGCTCCTCTGCCCATGGGATTCTCCAGAATACTGGAGTGGGCAGCCATTCCCTTCTCCAGGGGATCTTCGTGACCCAGGGATTGAAACTGGGTCTCCCGAATTGCAGGCAGTCTTTACCATCTGAGTCACGAGGAAGCCTGTAATTACATCTGCAAAGGCCCTTAGTCCAAGTAAGTTTGCATTCCAAGGTTTTGAGTGGATGCAAATTTGCGGGGACACCATTCAACCCACTCAAGCCACAACAAGGGGAGGACATGGGCAGGTGCAAGTCAGGTCCCAGGCTGGTCTGGGCTGCGGAATCAGGCTGGCAGTGTCCCCTCCACACACCCCAGCACCAGGCGCCCCTGCCCCTGCCCTCAGAGTCCCCAGCAGTGGCCTCCGCTGCCCTAGCTGAGTAGCAACTGTCCATGCCCCATGCCCTCCTCCTGCCTGGATCTGCTCTGACCCCCCGGCAGCCCAGGTGCAGCAAAGGGGCAGCCGGGAGGTAGGCCTATCGGGAGTTGCTGCTGCCACCACTGCCAAACCCCTCTGGGCACAGGAGGACACCTGGGATGCAGGGAGCGCAGCTTCCCTCTGGCTGCTGGAGCCGGGGGTGCGGGCGGGTGGCCTGGGCCCCTTTAGTCCTCACCTCTCAGAAGGAGCATTCTGATCAAAGGCCAGAAGGGCAGCTTGGCGGTGAGCTGTGACCCGCCTCTCACTCTCGCTGTAGTGGGATGGCCTCTCAGCCACCTTCTGAGGGTCCCAGGGAGTTTGGGTCTGTGAGGCCGGAGGGTCCTTGTCCTCACTAACCCCTGATTCTCCCCTTTTCTCCTTGCCAGACCCTCCCGAGCCCACCTCGGTCAGGATCCTCCACTCCAGCTCACACAAGCATCTCCTGGGCACTTCTTAACAGCACAGACATGGGGCTGCCCTGGAGTCTGATTCAACTGGTCTGGGCAGAGCCCGGGGTGGGGGTGTAAGGTTCCCCAGGCCTGAGCCACGGATCTAAACTGTGAGCCAACCTGGGTGGGTGTGTGCCCTGCCCACGGGGAGGCAGGTGGGCCAATGCCCACAGGTGTGTGTGGCTCACCCCAGAAGCAAAGCAGGCAAGTAGCCACCTGGCCAATCTTCATGCCCATCACACCCTCAAAGTGTTTATGTAGCGTCCTGCTAGGAGCTCCAGCTATTTCTGTCCCTCACACTGGAGAACGGAACATGGAGAGAGAACACAAACACGAACAGGTGGAGAGGCTGAGCCAGGGGCCTGGCTCCGGGCGCCAAGGACCCTGGGGCCCCTGTGGCTCACCTGCACGCCCAGGCCTGGCCTGCCCGCCCCCAGCCAGGGCACACTCAGGAGGGGGGCAGCTGCAGCCGGGAAGGGGATTTTAAATTCTCTGCTGCAGCGTGAAACAGGCAGCTCGGCCCCCGATCGTGTTTATTCTTTGCTTCTCTAGGACACACTCATGCATAGCCAAGAAGATTTAAAATGTTTATGCATTATGCGGGCCGGCATAAAACAAGCCAAAGCACTGCTATCACCGGGTGCTCAGACTCATAATAAGTCGCTCCTCGAGGAAGTAACAAAGAGAGAAAAGCTCACCGATGCCGCGGGCACTTCAGGGAGGAGTGGAAGGGGAGAGGCGGCCTGGACCCGCGTCCGCGGGACTCCCCGTCCTGAGCTGACCTCCAGGCCAGAAGCTGCAGCCTGCCCCTCTGCCCCTTCACACCCGGGCTCTGGGATGGCAGACAAGCCCCGCGTTAGCCACTGCTTTCCCAGACAGCATCTTGTCTGAGACCCACCCCGCCTGCACTCTATTTTATAGACAAATAGCTGAGGCTCCAGGGGCAGAGGGGGCCTCCCCAAGGTCACATCCCGAGTGTCAGGGCCAGTCACACCAGCGACTCAAGCCCTGCCCTTCTGCTCCCCAGCCACCTCCGAGCCTCCTTTGTAAGGTTGATGCCTAGATGGCAGCCTGGACCTCTGGGAACCAGGCAGGAAACCCGAGAGGGGAGATCTGACCCTCATCACTCAGAGAAGAAGCAGTCTGGGTCTGCAATGCCCCAGATGGCAGCATCAGACAGGAACAGGCTGGAGAGGTAGTGAGGTCCCCATCATCGTCAGGGTCCAAGGAAGCAGTAGAGTGCAGACTCTGATGTCAGATAGAACCCTGAGAACCAGCTCTGCACCCACTGGGAGACCTTCCTGGAGGCCCCTCACCCATCCCTGCCTCAGCTTCCTTGGCTGTGAAATGGGTATAGGTATATGACAGGTACCAGGTAAAGAATGGGAGGATTGGGTGAGCTAATAGCTTTGTGGTTGTGGACACCCATCACAGCCTGGCCCTGGGCAGCCCTCCCTCATCAATCCTCCCTTCCCCACAAGCCCCTGCTGAGGAGGCCTCTCCACATCAGAGGTGATGATGGAAGCCGAAATTTAACTCAGTGCCCTAAACCAACAGAGGAGATGCTGTCATTCCTGGTTTCGTGAATGCTGTTGTTTGGTTCTGCACTGTGGAATGCACAGGTGCGGAGCTCAGAGGCTCTCCTGGGGACCTGGTGGGCTTGGACAGAAGGTGGTCACAGGAGAAAGGAGACTTGGCCGGGCCCTCGGGGGTCAGATCCCAGCCCTGCAGCCTCTGGAGCTGGGCTCCTCATCATCCACACCCACCTGGCCCCTGTCCACCCCTCCCACCTCCTGGAGGGAAGGGACCAGCTATGCCGTGGATGGTCCCTGTGGCCTGGAGTCCAGAAGGGGGATGCCTTCCTAGAGGCCACACCTCTGTCACCATGGTCTCCCCAGGGCCTCTTCCCTGCCTCTCAGGTCTCTCAAAAGCGGTTGAAAGGGTTAGTCCAGGAGGCTGAATCTAGGAAAGAGCATGGTCCAGCCTCATCCACCCTACCTTGCTCCTCCAAGTCCCCAGCTCTGGCAAACAGTAAGCACCAATGCTGGAATATTTAGGATGCTGCTTTGGGGTTACTGTAGGTGTGTTGGAGCCTACCAGATGCTGTCGGGGTGAGGATGGAGGCAGGAGGGGACGCCTGTACTCACAGCCTACAGGACGGGCTGGGCACTAGACGGCGGGAGAAACAGGGACCCCTAAGACCGTCGAACTCTGCTACTCACATCCTCCCATGCAGATAGGATGCTAAAGCACATGACTCCTGGTTAAATTTGAGTTTCAAGCAAACAAGGGGTACTTTCTCAGGATGAGTATGTCTGATGTGATATTGGCTGCATCTCCTGTCTCCCCCAGCTCCAGAGGGTAGGGGGTGGCTCTGACTGAGTCTCCGCCAAGGACCACAGCCTCTATCCTTCTCCTATGGTCTTCCTCCCCTTCCTCCTCCTCCTCCTCCCCCTCCCCACCGGCCAGTGTTGACAGAACCCACCAGAAGGAGGGGGACGCAGTTCCTTGATGCATTCCATAAAGGTCAGGCTCCTAAGACACAGGATCAGAGGAGAGTGGACCTGAAGGGCCAGATGGAGAACATCCAGCCCAGGGGTGGGGTGGTGGCCACCATGGTGATGGCAGAGGTTGCAGTAACCATGGTGATGGACCTGGTAGTGACAGTAACCATGGTAATGGTGGGGTTGGTGTTGGTAACCATGGTGACAGTGATAGTGACAGTGGCTCTGGAGATTCCCCCAGGATTGACAGTACTCATGACAACCATCAAGAGATGTCGGTGGCCTTTGCCATGATGGAGATGCTGTCCTGTCTTTCTTGATCCCCAAAACATGGCCGGCAGTGAATGGGCCCTCTCCCGTCCACCTGGGGATCCCCGAGCACCACTCCCCCGACAGCCTGCTCAGAGGCAAGCTGAACAGTTTATCAAGACGGGTCTTCAGCTTGGGCAAGTGCTCATAGCAAGAGACCGTGGGGAGGAGGCAGACAGTGCATCTGGTGGAGGAGCCAGCGTGGCTGCCACACTAATTAAGCCCCCACTCCCCCCTCCCCCGGGAAGAACTGTCCTTTCCACTGGCTCCTCCAAGCTGTAATCTGGCAGCTGGCTAATTAGAGCCAATTTGCTTTGGATCCAAACAGTGTTTACTGTGACACACAGGCAGGCAGGGGACAGAGGGGAGCACTCCGCAGCTCCCACGGGGAGAGAGTGGACGGTATGCCACCAAACGGGGGTGCCTGGACACCTGGGGCCCTCGTGGGGGTGCAGAGAACAGGAAAGGCTCAGCCCGGGACACACGCCCAGCAGGTCCGAGCCCTGGCCCCCCACCCCAGGGTCTGGGGTGATCCCAGGAAAGTCCCTTCACTCCAGAGCTCCCAAGTCCCCACACCCGGCAGGGACCCCAAGGGCCCCCACCGGCCCACTGTGCCCATGGAGCGGGGTGGCGCTGCTGCTGGGGGGCTGCAGGGCCTGCACGTGGGCCCGCCTCATCCCCCCCGGAAGAGACAGTATTTGCACCCCAGATAAAAACCACCCTGCCGCCGTGGTCCACTCATCCGGTGAGCCCGGCCTGCCCCTAGCAAGGGTTGTGGCCGCCCCGAAAGACTGAGGCAGGGCCTTGGGCTCTAGGCCCCGCCCGGCAGTGCTCTGGGCCTGCAGTCAACGGATGAGCAGGACTGCTCGCAGGGGCTCTGACCGACCCGGGACTGGGGCAGAAATAGCACGGCAGACTTATCTCCTGCTTCGTCTCCCCAGGATTTGCAGCCCATGTGGGGAGACCCTCCTCTGTCACCTCTTGAAGGATGTGAGTCAGGACATAAACCTTGACTCAGAAAAGCAATGAAGCAGTCAGAGCAGGCTGCCTGGAGGAGGTGGCAATTCAGACTGATCCTCACAGAGACGGGATCTGTGGTCCAGGGGAGAGGGCACAGCTTCAGAAGTGGAGGCTGGAGCTCAACTTGGGCTCTGCCAGTTGCCTGCCGTGGGATTTGTTCTTCCCAAGCCTCCGTCAGTCCATCTGCAAGGAGGAAGTGGCAGTGTTTAAGCAGAGTGTGGATGTAGCACAGAGCAGGACCATGTCTGCAGCAGAGGACCCAGAGATGGAGGTGTCACCACGGCGTGACGGAGTGCAGGCCGGGGCGGGGGGACAGTGACCGTGGTCGGTGCCTGGAGTCAGCCTCTCGTGACTCTCATCCCAGCCTCTGGCCTCTCCCCTGGGTGTAAGCCTCCCCTTCCCAGCACTCCACCACCAGCCTCCACCTCCATCCACACATCAGGCTGGCTCAGCTCACACCACACAGCTGGTCCGCTGTCTGACTCACTACGACTGAGGTCACATCAGCTGGACTCAGGCTGGTCTGAATTCACGCCATGCAGTGCCTGTGTTCTGAGCTCCAGCACTGGACGGCCTGGCCTTGGGGGCTCCGACTCAGGGGTGACCATGGTGGGGCCCTGGGAAGCCATGGAGGCATCACATGGCAGCAGTGAATCAGGGGGACTAGGGGGGCGTATATGGCCCGCCCGCGGTGGCCTGACTGCCCCCTGGGACGGCTGGAGGCCTTGGCTCTGGGCCGCAGGAATGGGGACTGAGCGGGCTTCTGCTGGAGCCTCGGGGTCTCTTCCCTTGTGGGCCTCCCAGACCTGGATCGCTCTGGGCAGGAAGAGGTGCCATCAGTGGGGGCAGGGCTGGGATGGGCAGACTCCCCGCAGAAGTCCCCAGCCTTAAGGCGGGCGGCCGCTCTCCTGGGCGTCTGGGGCACATTTGGCCCCCAGGGCAGAGGGCCAGGCTGGAGGTGCCTGAATATTGGGACGCTCGGCCCCTCTTTCAAGTGGGGCACCTGGAAATAATTTCATGGAGGTCAGGGCCAGGCGAGGGGAGAGCACTTAGGAAGCAGAAATTACAAAATTCTGACTAATCGCCTCTTAAAAGCACTCTAAGGCCCCAGAGGTGAGAAGCCCTCGGGTTTGATAGATCCTCGGGCACTGGCGGCCAGCGAGGGGCCCTGGCCCTGACTCCCCAGTCCTGTGCCTCCAGCTCGTGGGGTCGGGGGACATGGAACACTCTGGGGACAGAGACCGAGCCTGGTGAGGCCCCCTCCCGTGCAGCAGCGGGCACAACTGCATGCCCGGGGAACTATGGGCACAGCAGTCACTCCCCTGCAGAGCAGCATGGCCAGCGCTCCCTGCAGCCAGACCCCCAGGGCCACGTGCGGCCCTCGGTCCCCTTCCCCTCCAAGACGGGGCCCAGACCTCAGCGAGCGGCCTCCCGCTGTCATCCAGCAGCCGCAGCAAGGGGCAAGGAGCGCCTTGAAATGAGCCTGTGTGTGGGTGGGAGCTGCAGCTGTGGGCGTCCCGGCCCCAGCACCTGCAGGAAGGACGTGGGCTGCACAGATCCGAGCTCGGCCGGATGGGTTGGACTTGGCCGCACGGGGTGGAGCCAGCCCTGCTCCCTGCGTCCCCGCTGCCACCCCAGCTTGAAGGAGGGTGAGGCCTCGGGCAAGAGTGTCCCCATGGGCTCTGGGTGTCTCCAGGCTGCCCTGTTTGATCATTACAATTGAAAACTGGTGATGACATCGAAGACAATGATTGCATACCTAATCAGGGTCTCTGTGAGCTGCGGGAAGGAGGTCAGACTCTGATCCGACTGAAGGGACTGGGGCCAGAGGGTGTGTGGGGGGGCACACGAGGCAGAGCTCCACAAGGGTGAGCGGTCACTCCTCGCCCTGTGAGCCCTGGCGGCTCACGGGCTGTGGCAACTGAGGTTGGCTTGCCGCAAGGAAGGGGGCGACCTCCAGGGTCCCCGCCGGGACATGCAGACAAAGATCAAGGAGAGGGCTCTCACTGTGATGACACCGGGGCCTTGCTCCCTCCTGACCCTCCACAGTCTGCGGGCAGGGTCTCTGCAGAGGTGGGAACGGAGGACCGGGGAGTGGGGGGCCAGCAGGCTGCAAGCAGGGTCTCTGCGGAGGCAGGAACGGAGGACCGGGGAGTGGGGGCCAGCAGGCTGCAGGCAGGGTGGACCAGGCTGTCTCCCTCCTGCCCCGCTGGAGCCCCGGGCCCATCACTCGCAACGCCTGTGAAATCACACTGGTTGGAGCCCTGGGCAGCGATGGTCAGGATCTGAGTCCTGTCTGAGCATGGAGGCCACTCGGCCCATGAAGTTGGGGGCGGCTGGCTCGGGAAAGGCTCACCCATCCTGGCAGGAAAGTCAGGGAGCAGTGACTGAGGACGCAGCCCCACCATCTCCGCCCCCGCCCTGCCAGCCTTAGCGTCTGCTGCTGGAAATGGGGACGAGGGACGGGCGTTCACATCAGGGGGTATGTGGATCTCGGGCCTCATGGCACTCCCAGGGTGACCCTTGGGAGGACCCTGAGGTCCCGAGACAAAGAGCCCCGGGAGGAGGGCCCGCAGCTGCCCGCGCAGCTCTCCCAGGGCCAGCCCCACGGCCTGTTTCGTCTGGCATCCACTAGGCTTCAGGCGCCGGTGTCATGCTCTCTGCCGTCCGGGGGCAGCGGAACAACAGAGCTGGCTGCCCGATCCTCCTGTTCACAGCAGATGCTATCGTTCCCTGGGTGTCATTCCCTCATGGATCAGGCAACACAAATATGCTGGTCTTCCCTTTGCTTTCTTTATTTTGTTTCGGTTTAAGTTAATGCTATTAAGCAGTCAGACGCTGGCCCACCCTGGGGCTCCGGGGAGCAGGGTCCTCCCAGCTGCAGGAGAAGGGCCGAGCCACAGCCCGGCTGGTGCCCACCCAGGGCTCAGGCACGCAGGAGCCCGCCGTGACGGGCCCCGCGGGCAAGGCCTGAGCCACCACCTCCCGGATCACAGCCGCGGGGGCCTGAGGAGCACCCTCAGACGCTGCAATCTTTGCACGTGTGAAGACGTGGCCACCGCAAGTCACATGCCAGGTCCTAGGCACAGGCAGAAGCGAGAGCCTAGGAGCCCCAGGCGGAGACCAGGGTGGGGGTGAGGGGCCGGGGCGCGGAGGGAGCCAGAGAAGCGCAGGCCATGGCCAGCAAGGCAGGTCCTTCAGTCTCTCTGGGACACTGAGCCCCCAAGGGAGGGGGGCCGAGCCTTGTCCACCTCTCTGCCCAGCACCCAGCCCGCAAGAAGCCAGCAACAAGACAGCTATCGTGAGGGTGAGCTACGCTCAAGGTCGCCCAGACCCACAAGGTCACCTCCTCCCAGAAGCGCCACCCTGGGCTCCTTCTACTTCTTGGGGTTGGTACATCGAGGGGGACCCCTGGGTTACCTGGGATACCCTGCAGGGCTCAGCACCCAGGAACTGTGCACAGAGCCCTCATTGCAAAGAGCCCCAAGCTCCTCTGTTGGACAGATCTGACCTTGAGACCCTCAGAGGAGGACCTGAGGTAACATACAGCAGCTTCAGGATAGCTTTGTGACCTTGGGCTTCACTGGTTGCAGCCTCCTTCCAGCAGGTTTTCCAGAGGGTCCCATAGCACCTGGGCACTGAGTCTGTCTCCAACCACCACCCATCCTCTCCCTGACCCCTGGGTCCCTCTCATTAGAAGAAGGCCTTCCTGAAATCCTCTCCCACTTAGAGGTCAGATAAAAAGATTAGAAAACAAGTCAGAGCAGCAGCCCCATATCCATCCTGACCCAAAGGACCCACACCTGTTCCTGGAACCCTGGCCAGGACAACGAGGCCCATTTTCTGAAACCACAAGCCCAGGTGGGCAGATTGGCTGACCTGACTGGCCTGCCCTTTGGATGTGTGCCTGGGTTGAGGTCTATATAAACCCCCTCAAGTGCCTGCAGCTGTACCTGATGCTGTCTTTCTGCTTAGATCTTGCAGGGCTGGCTTGATAAGAGAGAGTGAGGGCCCATGGTGTTTTGGGGGATTGGGTCTGTGTTGGGCTCTGCTGGACCTTCTGCAGGAGGTGCTAAGCTGTCACTTCCTAAGGATGGGCTGTGTCGCCTGTTCCTGCTGTTGGAAATCTTCTCAGGCTAGATGAGGAAGCAAGAAAACAGGCAATGGGAGCAGCACAGGAGGAGTAACTCAGGTAGGAAAGTGCAAAGCTTCCAGGTCACCCAGGCCAAGACCATTCTACCTGACCTACAGGAGCCACGTCAGTAAGCATGCTGTCGCTGGAGTGGCTCCACTTTTCTCCAGCCTGTGAGGTCTTTGCACATATTCAAGTGTTTTATCTGTGAAGGGCGGATGAGGTTCAGGAATGGCTAGCCTGGAGGTCAGCCAGCATTTACTTAGAGATGACTCCATGGAGTCTCCCAGCTTCCCAATGAGGGCCCTCCTTGGGAGGGGAGGGGGTGGGGTATGTGCAAGGGCTGCTGGCTACACATGAGTAAGTCCCCATCCCTGACCATCTTCAGAATTGTTCATCCCTGAAGCAAGAGCCCTAATTGGGTTTTCACCTGTGCAACTGGTGGCTTCTTAATTAGCAATGTGGCCATTGATATTAAATGTCCTCCATCAGGACTGAGATGTTACACCACATGTACTGGTGTAAGAACCTGGGGAGGCTTGTGCATCCAGTACCCCTAGGCACAGGCTTCAGACTTGACCCCTCAACATTCTGGAGCCCAGCCACTGCTTTAGCATTTCTGAGGGTCCAGTGCTGATTTTTTTTTTTTTTCTTTTAGTGGGAAGGAAAGAGCGCAAGGGCCCCGCGAGTACCCACGTGCCGTCATCTTCCCTCTCCCTGCCCCCCAGGGCCAGAGGGTCCAGTGCTGATTTTAAGGGTTCTATAATCCACCCTTCATCTGCTTTAATGAGACCCACATTTCTAGGATCCTACAGAGCAGGGTCTGTGTGGCTGCTCTGTGGCTTCTCTAACATGATCACAAGCTGGGTGGTTTAAAACAACAGGAGTTCATCCTCCCACAGTCCTGGAGACCAGACATCAGCAATCAAGGTGGCACAGGGCTGAGGTCCCTCCAGAGGCTCCAGGATAGGATCATTCCTGCTTTTTCCAACTTCAGGGGCTCCAGGGGTACCTGGGCTTGTGGCCCCCTCCCTCCTATCTCTGCCTCTGCCTTTAAGAGGCTTCCCCTTTGTGTCCTCTTTCGTCTCTTTGAAGGAGTCTGTCAGTTGGATTGAAGGTCACCCTAACCCTAGATGACCTTACCTTGCTATCCTTAACTACATCTACAAAGACTCTTTTCCCAGATACGGCCCTGTTCTGGGGGGACATGTCTTTGGTGGCCACCATTTACCCCATTCTCTCTGTATCAAATAACCCTCATTTTAGGAGATCACCACAGGCCCATAAAGACGGGCACAGAGAGTGGCCACACACATGGAGAGAATGAGGCCCTTGGAGTCACCTGGAATGGATGAAGGCCTGGCTTCATCAGGTGAGGGGAATCACAGGGAGGAGAGGAGTATGGTCTTGTTTAGGCTTCAAAACGACCACATTGGGGTGGGATGTGAGATGCAGAATGGGGGCGGGGAGCTTCATCAGGGCCTGAGGGGGAGGTTAGGCTTGGGCTAGGGCCATGGGTGTAGAGGGGACTTGGTGTGGGGGTTGGTCATACACCCAGGAGGAATAGCTCACAGTCACTGGGGCACAAGGACCTGGGAACCTGGGAGGCCTTCATCTTTCTGAACCTGAAGAGGAAATGTTAAAATTTTACATCACCTCCTGCTCCTTCTGCCTCTGTAACTCAGCTTGCTCCTTGCAAAGTTT
>NW_025091442.1:0-15000 GCF_019320065.1 Cervus canadensis
TCATCTGGGTAGGTATTTTAAGAAATGAGAAGGAAAAGTTTGCTCATAGGATAATACCTTAAAAAAAATAATGAGCTAATGTCAATAGCTACTGGCCATGAGACAGTAACCGTTGCATTTGCTAACACTGTGTATGGTGCCCACTGGTAAGAACTTTTTGTATATTCTCTTCTACTGGTCCGCACGCCGCTCTGTGGTAATAAGGAGCCTCGTGTGCATCTGCATGCGTGCTGTGTCTCTTAGATGTGTCCGACTCTTTGCGGTCCTATGGACTGTAGCCTGCCAGGCTCCTCTGTCCATGGGATTCTCCAGGCAAGAAAACTGGAGTGGCTTCCCATGTCCTCCTCCAGGGGATCTTCCTGACCCAGGGATGGAACCCGCATCTCTTATGTCCCCTGCATTGGCAGGGGGTTCTTTACCACTAGCGCTGCCCGGGAGGCCTGGTGTGCCTCTAAGGAGCCTCGCAGATCCAGGTGCTAGCTTTTTGGAGGGGCCACGGGGTTTGAATGCAGGCCCGTGGTGGCCAGAGGCTGTGCTCCTTACTGCAGCCCTGGGGAGAAAAACAAAAGCTGCCGGATCTTGCCACTGACAGTTCTTCAGTGTCAGTTTCTGGCGTCTCTTAAATGAAAAAACACACGTGCTTCAGTGTGGAATTAATTTTAAAACCATGGTGAACAACGTTTTCTGTTCAGATTCTGTGCAATTTGAACTTGTCATGTATAGGGTTCACAGGTTTTATTTTAAAGGTGGGTTCTCTACCGTTCTTACTCCTGCTCCACTCATAAAAGATTCCAAAGCAACAATCTAGGTTTCCCTCCGAAGTTGAATTCCCTTGTTCATAAAATGATCCTAGCTCCCTCCTTTTTTTTTTTTTTTTTAAATAATTAGAGTGTTGGATTTGATCCCCAAGGTACTGCTGAAGTTCTGAGAGCTGTGGTTTTAACTCAGCTGATATAAACACAAGATTAAGGATGTCAGCAAGTTTGAAGTGAAGGATTCACAAAATAAGGACTCAGTGTATCAGAAAGCAACTTTCTCATGGGGTGGATAATGTCATAAGACTAAGTGTACCTGGTAAAGATGAGAATTACTGAAGGTAGAATTTTTTCCCTCTGAGTTTTATGAAACTTCTTAAGTATGTCTTGTGTTCTCATATTGCTTTTTAATTTTTTTTTTCATATTGCTTTTTTAAAAGCAAATGACATTTTGAAAACACAAAATGCAGTTAGCATGGGTAATCCTTAGGAAAGAAATAAGATTGGAAAGTGAAAATTGCTTTCTGGTACATCACGAGATGGCCGAAGGAAACTTATGTAAAATACCTTTCCATTAATAAATTGACTCAGATCATTGAAAAAAAAAAGTTGTCATTTTTCCCATAGAACATTCCAGCTGAGGCTTGAATCCTAGGCATAGAGCTCAGGTACAACCTATATAGTCTCTCGATTTTCCACGGGAAGAAACCGTAGTCCAGAGAGAGGGAGGGATGCTCCAAACCTCCCCACTCTCAGGATGCAGAGGGGCGCACCCTTGGTTCTTCACCCCAACTACACAGTGCTCAGAACACAATAGCCTGCCATTGGGCAGAATGATATAATACAAAGACCATTTTATAACAAAGCATTAAAGCTCTCGTGTAATTTATGGAATACTACATGTGTGTCTGTGTGTACTCAGTCTTGTCCAACTCTTTTGCAGCCCCGTGAACTGTAGCCTGCCAGGCTCCTGTGTCCATGGGGTTCTCTAGGCAAGAATCCTGGAGTGGGTTGCCATTTCCTCCTCCAGGGGATCTGTCTGACCCAGGGGTGGAACCCATGTCTCCTGCACTGTGGGCAGGTTCCACTGGGGAAGCCCATGGAATATTATATGGAAGTGAAAAAGAGAATGGTTGTCTGGATACAGAATGGTTCTCAGTGTCTTGGTTGTTTGCCCTCATGATCAGGTAGGTCACGGGGAGCTATGGTTCACTGCTCCTTCCCAGTAATGCAGAAGAGTGTTGTACTGCATGTTGCTGGCTCAGGAAAGGCTAAGAGTTCAAAATCTGAAGTATCGTTTCTGCTGAGTGCATATTGCTTTGGCATTATTGTAAAGTCAAAAAATTGTAAGTTGAGCCACATCGTTAGTTAGGGACCATCTGTAGATTGTTATCAGCTTTCAATTATACAAGCAACACGTGAATGTGTTTGATTTTCATAAAACTAAAAATTACAACTAATACTAACAACCACTCTAGTCCTGTTTGTCTCCTTTCTCCCCACCCTCCCATTCCTTATTCCGACTTCACTGTTGGGAAGTCGATTTGTCTTTCTTTAGGATTTTTAAATACAGTATTATTTAAAGATTATTAAAACCCTTATTGTATCTTTAAAACCCTTACTATATCTTTTAATCTGCACTGGGATAAAAGATTAAGTTGCTAGATACCTAAAGACCCAACAATAATTTGGTTTTAAAAGAAAAACATTCAGTTCTTCCTTAGGTGTTGGTCCAGGATACCTAGTCTAGGTCTTTGGGCTGCAGTCTTCCACGCAGTCACTCAGGGTCCCAGGCTGACAATGGCTTGTCATCTTTCACGTGTAGCTTCTTAGGTCAGTCTAGTCACTGCCATTTCAGCCGGCAAGAAGGACAACAGGGTGGAGAAAGAGGGCCAGAATTTTCTCCTAACACACGTGGCCACAGTGGCCCACTCTCACCTCCCGTTGCCAGGAGCCTTGGTCCCAGCCAGCCTGCCTGAGAGGAGGCGGGTGAGGAGAGGCAGAGCACAGCCTGGAAGGGGAGAACGGCTGTGGGCGGGCTGCTCTCTGTGCTGCTTCATCCTTCTGTGGTCCAGCTGTGCACGTCGGAGCCTTCCTGTTACCGTGTATCCATATAGCGTGTTATCCATATAGCATGGCTGCATGCTTCTCCACAGCAAGAGCCTGCCACTCTGTTTAGCAGTTACCTTCTCAGTGGATAGCCGGCTGGCCTCCACCTCATGCTCCTTGAATCAGTGTCACGGTGGCCATGTGGCACGCTGCTCTCTGTGGATACGTGCAGTGTCTCTCTTCTGTGGGAACTGGGTCATCACCCTTGTGTCTTTAGTTTGGATTGCCTTTGTTAAACTGCCTGCCAACCTAGTGGATATACAATTTCGTTTTCCCTTGGGCTTTGAGAGACCTGGTTTCCCTACAAAGGCTGGTGGGGTGATTCTTGCATCTTACTAGGTGACAGTAACCATCCCCACCCCCCAAAAAAGAGAATAGAAAAATGAAACACTTGGATGAAAGTTCTTTACAGAAATGTTTATTATTGAGTAAATTCATTAGAGCAGAACACTTAAAGAAAAAACTACTCAAGTTCTTGGCTTTGTTTTATAGCCAGCATCTAATACCACTGGGTTACCCAGTTTAGGAACAATTTAAAAATCTGTGGTTGAAGATGATGGTTAAAGATGAAACTGGATTATTTAAAGGAAATGAAAGTTACCTTTTGATTTAGAACCAGCTGCCTTAGAGCAAGATTGCTTTTGAGGAGTTTATGATTGAAGGAATGGGATCCCTGTATTTCCGCTATGGATTTGCTCAAATCATGAAAATAGTTATGTAGATTAGAGGGAGTCCACCTTTCGCTGACAGAAGGGGAGGCCTAGTGCTAATGCATTAACTTGCACTTAGTCTGATACAGGAATACAAGCTTGAACTTGCAGAAATCTATACCATTTTTGTCAACTCACTTTTACACCAAGGTCATGTAAAGTGTAATATGGTTGAAATGGTTATTTCTTTAATTATAAGATGATGTTTATAATCATTGGTGTTTGTTAGTATATTTATTTCTGAGTGTATCTCCTTTTAAATCTTAAATCTTGTTTTTGAAAAAAAGACAAATTTCTCCAAGTCAAGGGTTATTGATTTAACTGTAAGCATTTCTGCCCTTTCCTCTACCATTCCCTTCCCCCAGCCATTATCCAGAAACTTCAATGTATTATTACTTTGCACTACTAACCAAACTAATTTTGTCCAGATTGAAAGGTTATAAAATTTCTACAATTCAGGCTCACAAAAGTAAGACAGCACATGTGAATTCAAGAAGCTGTTAGTTATGAAGCGCTTTTCCTTTCTGAAAGGAAAGTAGTTTTAAGCTTCATTGAACGGATCTATGAAAAAGGTTGAGTATTATTTTACAATAATTTTAGACTTTCATGGCTGGAAATTAAATACAGCAGTTTTAGAGGTATATTTTACTTGAACTTTTACAAGCTTAGGCCATATTTTTATTAAAAAATCGGACTCAGCACCTTATATGGAGTACAATACCAGATGTGAGATACAGGAGAGAATGCTAGGGCCACCTGCTTGCTGTGTATTAAAAACCTGTGTGGCAGCTGATGCCATCTAAAGTGCACACGACAGGGAATAATTGTGAGTTATTAGACTGTATCAGAAGAGTAAGGCTCAGTAGTGATGGAAGATTCCGGAATTTCCATCACATCTTACTGTGCGTTTGGAAAAAGCTTGGGTTGCAATGACATCCCTTTGCTTTGAAAACAACAACAAAGAAACAAGTGCAAAGAGCTGAAGAGGCTCTGTGGGTGCTTCTATGGAGAAGCAGGAGCCTGGAAGGAGCTCCTTGAAAAGGCGAACTTAATTCGATGGACTTGGTGTGGCACACGCGTGGCAGGTCTTTTCTCTGTTGAACATTTTTCTTCTTGTTCTTTCCCGTTTCCTAACATTTCCCATCTTCTTTTTACCTTTGCTTCATTCCTGCTTCTCTATGCTTTTTTTTTTTTTAAATAATTTCTTTCCTTTATTTTTTTAAAATTATTCATTTATTTTCTTATTGGCTGTGCTGGGTCTTCATTGCTGTGCAGGCTTTTGTCTAGTTGGAAAGAGCGGGGCTACTCTGTAGTTGGGCAGTGCGGACTTATCGCAGTGGCTTTGCTTGTCGCAGGGCCCAGGCTTTAGGGCACACCGTCTTCAGTAGTTGCAGCGCATGGGCTCCATAGGTGCGGCTCCCGGCCTACAGAACACAGGCTCAGTAGTTATGCATGGGCTTAGTTGCCCTGTGGCATGTGGGATCTGCCCAGATCAGGGATCGAGCCCCTGTCTCCGGCACTGGCAGGCAGATTCTTTACCACTGAGCCACTAAGGAAGCCCTCCCTATCCCTTCTCTTGCTTTTGATGGGAACACAGCTTCCAGTGCAAGGTTTGAGCAGGGTGGAAGACCCAGGAATCTGCAGGTGCAGGCATGCACCTGGAGCGGTGGTCTTTAACCTGGGAGTTGCATTTTGGGGTGTATATGGTGGACGGTTTAGTTTTTTAGACCTTCAGCTTTCATTGGGGCACTTCCCTGAAATTGTTCGCCCGAGCAAATGCCTGTGGCTGGGGATCAGGCCTGTTTTATTCTCCTGCTCTCCCCTTCATAACTGCCCTTTTCGTCCCTCCATAATCTGACGGTGGAGGAGTCTTGTCTGAGATGGAGCAATCTCTGGGATAGCCAACAAAGGGGCGGTGTGAAATACTGGTCTCAGAAAGCAAGTGACACATGGGTAGCCATTCGCGTTGCGTGTCAGCTGGTTTCCAGTTCTCTAGAGTAGGCTGAAGGAGGCACTGACCAACCTGTCAGCTGGAAGACCATTAAAAATACCTGTCGGTGATAGATAAGGGTGTGAGTTTTGACACATATGTTGGAAGGAATTTAAAGAAGAGTGACACTGCTATAATAAAATTCCTTCTATTGCCTTGTACTTACGTATGTGAATAAGGTTTCTTAGTTTTTACCTCTAAAAAATGGGAAGTAGGAGTAGAATTGGTTTTTGATCCCTGTCTCATTCTAAGAGTAAGTAATATTCATTCACAGATCCAATTAAAAATAAGAAGACCCATTCATCTCTGAAAGAGTTGTTTTTTCAACGGATTTGAAGTTTATATGTGTAATATTTTTATGAACATTTGAAACAATTTTATTTTGGCCAGTTCTTTACTATCGATAATTGTACCTAGAAATCAATCCACAATAAAAACATTTTAGTTCTTAGAGCTTATGGTTATGGAAAATAAAATAATTAAAATGTTTATGTTTACATAGTTTTAAAATTGGTAAACATGTAAATCAGGGAAGTTAAGACTCTCAAACATAAAAACAATTGTTAAGGTAAAATTTTGAGGGTGAAATAAAACTTTGTTGAAGGAGATAATGAATGAAAACTTCTGACTAAAAAGTTTATTTCTGTACTTTTAAAACTGGTGATAATGGGTAACTCATTTCTATGGTGCTTCAATTCCTTTGAATACGTTTTAAAAAGAGCAATATAATAGTTTTATTTAAAATGTCAGCGTCTACCCAATCAGAAATTCCATCTGTTGGAACTACCCAAATTTATATGTCAAGTTAAAAATATGCAAAGCTTTCATAGTTGGCTTTTTTTTTTTTTTTTCCAGTTCATTTGAGGGCATGCAAGCCCTAGGTTCAAAGATCACTGCTTTGGGGGCGCAAAAAGTTCCACGTGATATGGTTAGCATTTTTTACCACCTCATATGGGGTTCAGATGGCCTGCTGGGTCTTGAGCAGCAAAATGTTCTCCCAGGAGAAATAATAAAAAGAGAATTGTGAGAAAGGCTTGGTGCTGTTTTATAGTAATTTTCAATTTTTATAACTTCGCTGGAGAAAAATATATCTGTGTGATGTTCAGGGACACTGTCACTTGAGTGAACCTTTTAAGTGCCAATCTGATCATGTCCCTTTTCCTCAAAAACTTGCAGGCTTTACATTTCCCACATCTAGAAATTCCCAACCCTTAGCACACCAGAGAGGACAGCCACTTGGCTCCTACTTTTTTCCCACTTGTGCCACGCCACGTTGGATATGGGAGAGCACGCATATCCATGCCCCACTGGATATGGGAGAGTTAACAAGCCCTCGTATTCATGACTGCGTGTACATTTTTGGCTCATGTGGGATTTGGGGATTTTGTGGCAGTTAAGAAATGGCAAGTGTTGATATTAGTGGCGTGGCATGGCTTGGTGGAAAGAAGAGTCCAGAGACCCTGGGGCTCCATTTCAGCCATCACTGAGTTGCTTTCACTTTGGCAAGACCCCCGACCTTTTCTCTCTTTCCTTCCCTGGTCTGTCAGACTTATAAGTGCTTGATTAGAGCTTCTTTCATCCCCCTCTGGTCGGGAAGCTGAGTTACAGGCTGTGTAGGGCTTGTGTGAGCTCACAGCCAGCTGTGAGTGGGACGGTCACCCAGGCTTTGACTGTGAGGCAGGCAAGTTCACCGCAGGGAGTGAGAGGGTGAGAGACGCACCTGCTAAGCGTTTCTGAACCAGGGAGGCAAAACGTGAAATTTGAAAGAGTACATAAATTCTTAGAACGTTTTGTGAGGGAAGACAGATCTCGTAAACCAATGGAGAGATGTCATCGACCACCAGGGAAATGGAAGTCAAAACCACAGCAATTTACCGTGGCTATTATGGAAAAGAAACACAATAATAAGTGTTGTTGAAGACGTGGAGAAATTGGAACCTTCTTATACTGCTCTTGGGAATGTAAAATGGTTGCAACATCTTGGTAAAGTCTGGAGGTTCCTCAAAAGATTACACATCGAGTTCCTATATGACCCTGCAATATATATATATATGAGCTTCCCTGGTGGCTCAGATGGTAAAGAATCTACCTGCAATATGAGAGAGCTGTGTTTAATCCCTGGGTCGGGAAGATCCCCTGGAGGAGATAATGGCAACCCGTTCCAGTATTCTTGCCTGGAGAATCCCATGGACAGAGGAACCTGGTGGTCTTCAGTCCATGGGGTCGCAAAGAGTCGGACACGACTGAGCTGCTAACACTTTATCATATGACCTAGCATTTCTACTTCCAGGTATCAACCCAAGAGATATATATGTCCACATAAGAACTTGTATGTGGATATTTGTAGCAGCATTATTCATAATAGCCAATGAGAAAGCAACCCCACAGATGAATGGATAAACAAAATGTGATCTGTCCATACAGTGGGCTTGCCTGGTGACTCATATGGTAAAGAATCCACCTGCAATGCAGGAGACCTAGATTTGATCCCTTTGAATGAAGATACCCTGGAGGAGGGCAGAGTAGTATTTAGCCATGGAAAGAAATGACGTACTGATATGTAATACACCATGGATGAACCTTGGAAACATCATGATAAGTGAAAGAAGTCTGTCACAAAAGATTGCATATTGTATGATTCCATTTATGTGAAATGCCCAGAGTAGGCCAGACAGAAAGTAAAATTAGTAGTTGCCAGGGGTTGGCAGTTGGGAGAATTGGGAATTGATTGATATGGATATGGGGTTATTTTGGGAGGAGCTGGTGGTGGTCGCGGTTGTGGTTTAGTCGCTTAGTCATGTCCGACTCTTTGCAACCCCATGGACCGTAGCCCGCCAGGTTCCTCTGTCCATGGGATTCTCCAGGCAAGAATCCTGGAGTGGGTTGCCATTTCCTTCTCTAGGGGATCTTCCTGACCCAGGAATCGAACCCGGGTCTCCTGCATTACAGGCAGATTCTTTACCAACTGAGCTACGAGGCAAGCCCAATAAAAATGTTCAACTTTGAGAATATACTAAAACCCGCTAAATTGTATGTGTATACACATGCAACTTATCAATGTTATTTTCAAAATGCATTTATTGGTTCCAGTTTTCCTTTCTGATCACCTTCTTCTAGGCCTGTGCACCACTGTTGTTGGGAAGTATCCCCTTAGCCACCATCTTGAGATGTTACTGTCTCTTCTGTTATGTCCCCTCTTCACAGATGTTGTGAATGCTAAGTCGCTTCAGTGATGTCTGACCCTTTATGACCCAATGGACTGTAGCCCTCCAGGCTCCTCTGTCCAGGGGACTCTCTAGGAAAGAGTACTGGAGTGGGTTGTCATGCCCTCCTCCAGGGCAGGTGAATTCTTTACCACTAGCGCCACCTGGGAAGCCTGTGCAGTGGCAGCCTCCTTTTTGGCTTATTCCCTGGTTTTGCTTCCCTGGTGGCCCAGATGGTAAAGAATCTGCCTGCAATGCAAGAGACAAGGGTTCAATCCCTGGGTTGGGAAGATCCCCTGGAGAAGGGAATGGCTACCTACTCCAGTATTCTTGCCTGGAGAATTCCCCCTGTTCCGGGGTCACCTAGTCACATTTACTTTATCAGGTCTCTGGAGTCTCCTGAAACCTGGAGCATTACCCCAGCCTGCCTTCGCCACAGATGGCACTGACATTTTGAGGAATCCTGGGCTTGATTCGGACAGTTTGGGGCAGGAACACAGCACATGTGATGTTGAGTTCTCAGAACAGCTCCCCAGGAGGCACGGGAGGCCAGGCGTCCTGTACCTGCAAGATAGACTTTATCCCGTGGTGAGCGTGGTGTACACAGAGTGCCCTTTTCCTTTTGTATCAAATAAGTAATCGTAATCGATGGGGAGATGCTTTGAGGCTGGTATCAAACTTTCACCTAATTGTTTTCTTATGATTCTTGCACGCATCAGGTGGCAAAACAACAAACTTGTAACTCATTCCTTTGACATTTATTTGTTGACATTCAATGTAGGAAATAGCCTTCTCTCTCCTTCTTTATCCATTTGTTTATTTGTGTCAGTACACACGTATGGATTTCTGTTTGATTCAGTGGTTTATAATGTACCACATGTCATTATTTACCTTGGTGCTCAGAGTGCTCCAGATTTGCCCAGTGGCACCCCATTCAGGGTAATTCTCTGACTCCTTTTGACAGACCACACAACATTTCTTGAACTGTTTCTTTTTTTTCTGGCACAATAAGAATCAACTCCTGTTTAAAAACATGTCTTATTTTATGTTCCTGCCTATCCCAGGAAGCTGTAGTTTCTGTATGAGCTCTGTTGCTTTACCCTTCATTTTGCCACCATTCATTTCAGGAAAAAAATATTTAGTTTGAAAAGGGCTGTATTATTATCTGCAGCTGAAGTGTGACGAATAAAATTGGTGAGCCCCGTCAAGATAACGTACATTTCCTAAAACCTGCTTCCCCACGATCATTACTGTGGTCTTACCCTAAACTATTTCTCCATAACCTGGGGGAAAGTGACTGGTGGGTGAGGAATCTATGAGGGAGGAGAGTTTTCTTGTTTTGTTTTGTTAAAATTTATTCATTTTTAATTGAAGGATAATCACTTTACAATATTGTGCTGGTTTCTGCCAAACAGCAACATGAATCAGCCACAGGTAGACCTGTGTCCCCTCCCTCTTGAGCCTCCCTCCCCGCTCCCGCCCCATCCCTCCCCTCTAGGTTGTCACAGAGCCCCAGTTCGGGCTCCCTGAATCATGCAGCAAATCCCCCCGGCTCTCTCATGTACATATGGTGATGTGTATGTTTCCATGTCACTCTCTTCATTCCTCCCCCCGTCTCCTTCCCCCTCTGTGTCCACACGTCTGTGCTCTGTGTGTGTCTCATTGGCTGTCCTGCAAATGGGTTCATCAGTACCATCTTTCTAGAGTCCATGTATATGCATTACTATGCGATATTTGGTTTTCTTTTTCTGACTTAACTTCACTCTGTATAACAGGCTCTTGGTGTATCCACCTCATTAGAGAGTGTTATTTTTATAACTGACTTTTTCTTGGGAAGGGGGCAATCCTTCAGAATTTTATTTTTATTCTTTATGTTTCTCTGTCTTTTCCAAATTTTGTGCCATAGACGTGAATTACTTGTGGGGTAAGAAAGAGTGCTTCACCTTTTGAAACAGTTGTTTTCTGAGATACTTACGGGTCATGCAAAAATAGAATTCCCATGAGATTCTCACCCAGCTTCCCCTTATGTTGAGATCTGACACAGTCATAGTACATTTATCAAAAGCAAGAAATTAACTTTGGTACAGTTATTGTACCTGGGGCTTCCTAGACCACCCCCAGATTCACTGGTTCGCTAGGAGGACACACAGGACATACAGACATACTCATGGCTGTGATTTATTGCAATAGAAGGACACAGAACAAAATCAGCAAAGGAAAAAGGCGCGGGGGGTGGGGGGAGAAGCCTGGAGGAGGCCAGGCACAAACTTCAGGAGTCCTCTCCCCAGGAGCTCACACAGTGTGAGCTGTGTTCGTCTCCTTGTGACCCCATGGACAGAGGAGCCTGGCAGGCTACAGTCCATGGGATTTGTCCAGGCAAGACTGCTGGAGTGAGGTGCCATTGCTTCCTCCACGGTTCACGCAGGGCACACTTAACTCCCCCACAGTGAGCAGTGGCACCAGATTCAAAACGCTGTCTGCCACTCACTAGATACTCGGCGTTTTTACTGGGGGCTGGTCATGTAGACACCCTCTGCCTAGCCCGTGCCACAGTTTTAGACTCCCAGAATGAATGATTAAATCAAACGTGGTCTGTTTGTACAGACCACAAAAACGAATGAGGTACTGATAGGTGATCAAGTGTGGATGAACCATGAGAAGCATTATGCTACGTGGAGAAGTCAGACACCAGAGACCACGTATCATATGGTTTCTTTTATGTGGAATGTCCAGAACAGACAAATCCATGGAGATCCAGAGTAAATGAGTGGTTGGCAGGGGATAGGTTGGTGAATTGGGTAGTGATTACTAATGGGTAAGTGGTTTCTTTTTGGGGTTGAAATGAAACATTTGGGGGATGAAAATTTTCTGGAATTAATGGTGATGTTTGTATAACTCTGTGACTATATTAAGACCACTGAATCTCACACTTTAAAAGGGTGAATTTGTGGCATTTCAATTATATCTCAATAGAGCTGTTATTTGAAGGCAATGGCACCCCACTCCATCGCATGGAAGGAGGAGCATGGTAGGCTACTGTCCATGGAGTAGCTAAGAGTCAGACACGACTGAGCGACTTCACTTTCACTTTTCACTTTCATGCACTGGAGAAGGAAATGGCAACCCACTCCAGTGTTCTTGCCTGGAGAATCCCAGGGACGGCGTAGCCTGGTGGGCTGCCGTCTCTGGGGTTGCACAGAGTCGGACACGACCGAAGCTACTTAGCAGCAGCAGCAGAGTGTTATTTAAAAAAAAGATAGGTGGTACAGAAATTCAGAACTATATGTCAGAAATGATTTAATAGGCACACACTCTTTAAAAATACAATATAATAAACAAGTATCTCTTGATGAAAAGTTATCTCCACCTCTGGAAGCAGCAGAGAGTAGCTTGAGCTTGACAACCTATATAGTATAGCAGCTCTAACCAAACGCAGAGAGTCAGACAGGACCGAACACCAGCAACACCCGAGCACAGGTAAATCAACTGTGCAAAGTGCAGGGGGTTTGGGGTTGGGGGCAGAAAGAGGGGGCTGTTGAGGTTGTGGAGCCCAAAATTTTCCTCTTTTATTTGTGCCCTTATTTGAGCTGTTCAGACACAGCCCGTGTTATAAGGTAGGTTACCTACACTCCTTAACGACACAGGACCACATTTCATTCCTCTTTGTCATATCCTGTCTCTGAGCCCTCAGCACAGAACCTGGTCAGCATTCCATAAATGTCTGTTGAAATAAAATGAAGTAATTTTTCTGTCAACATATCCACCATGGGGAGAGGTGAAAAATTGAGAAAATGAATAGAATGTGTTTAACTTATTTTCACACTCATTTTATTGAAGCTCTCTGTAAAAATAAACCCATGTGGATGGTAATTGATTGAGTGATAATTTCTAAGTAGCAGAGTGTTAAAGTAGGTAAGTGCTTCCTACTGCGGAGAAATTGCCTGGCTAGAATCTGAACCGCTGAGGTGTTTATTTTAACACTGGGAAACATTTATTACTCTAAATTTGTTTCCATTCATACACAGCATCTATCATGCCAGATGTGGCATGTCTAAACTAGACATGGTTTGAAAAATGCAATAATCCCTGTGTCAGGTGAATTTCTAAGAGAAATAGTTTTTCATTTTTATTTATTGCCTGTCCCTTCAGCCTCTTTTCCTTGTAAAATAAAGCTGAAGTTGTGATTTGACTTAGTGTATTTGGGCTTGAAAAAGAGCTTATGATTAAAATTTGAATATCTCCTAGTGAAACTTGAACTTGGGGGTGTAGTTAGCAATGAGACCTGAGCAGCTTTCCCCCAGCGCTCGGGTCTGACTCACCCTCCCCACTTCATGAATTCAAACTTTGTCTTAGGTGGCCCACTGCGGGAGGAACTTAGCTTCCAAGAGGGCATGGTTTTGGACTCCTGCTCCACCACTGACTGCCTGAGTGACCTTGGGGAAGTCGCATGACTTCTCTGTGTTCAGTTTCCTCGTCTGAAAAACCAGGAAGAATTACGCCTACTCAGAATAAGATGAAATCAGAAACTGAATTTGACACCAGGTGCTCCGTGAAAGTTTACCCCTCCCCCGACAAGCATTGGGCGTCCCAGGTGGCACAGTGGTAAAGAACCCGCCTGCCAATGCAGGAGACGCAAGAGACGCAGGTTCGATCCCTGGGTCATGAAGATCCCATTGGAGGAGGCAGTGGCAACCCACTCCAGTATTCTTGCCTGGAGAATCCCATGGATGGAGGAGCCTGGCGGGCTACAGTCCCTGGGGTTGCACAAGAGTCAGACATGCCTGAGCAACTGAGCACAAACACGCTACAAATATTACATAGAAGGCGCATGGGTGCGTGAATGAACAATGCTCACACATTCTTGTCCTGCTCATTCTGACCTGAAACCTGCCATACAGAGGCAATAAGAGTCAAGCCACCAACCCCACGGGAAGTCCACTCCAGCAGACCTCAGCCTTCTTCGGGAATTCTCAGCCAGAGGAGGCGGCTGGTGAGGAGGGTTCCTGAGCAGGGTCCCTGGAGAAGTGGGTGTGGTATAGACCTTTGGTGCACACCTGGCCCCTTCACTGGAAGGCTGGCCCACACGCGTGCACGGCCTGCCCTCTGTCTCCCCGTGGGCCTCTGCTTGGATGTCCTATTGTCCTGACACAACAGGTACCCTCGTCTGCTCATGCGTCTTCCTGGTCTCCACATTTTGTTTACTGCTCCCTCTAAAAAACACAAACTTAAGAAAATCAGGGGTTTGTTGACTTTCACACCCGGGCACAGCAGGGGCTCAGGAGATGTTTGTCAAGCGAGTGCGTGCATCCACAAGATGCATTTCAGGCTGTTTTGATTGTTTCCCTCCAACCTCACTTTTGCCAGTCCTGGTTCCACTTAGAAACAAGGCTTGGTGGTTAGGGAAAGCATCCCAACTTTGTATTTCAAGTAAGGCTTCTTAGCTAGTAGCTACTTTTGGAATTTTTTTGTCATTTGGAGATGTATCAAAAATTCTGCATCGGTTAAATAATTAAAGACATGAAAAAGGAGAGACAGGGTGTGCAGAGTTAACCATGCTTTTGGTACGAATTCTTAAGTTTAAGGGTATTGAGTGCAGATTTTTATAGAAACTTTAATGAAAATGTGTGAAATACAGTAACAAATTAAATGTGTGTGTGTTAGTCGCTTAGTCGTGTCCGACCCTGTGCGACCCCATGGACTCACCACACTCCTCTGTCCATGGGATTCTCCAGGCAAGAATACTGGAGTGGGTTGCCATTCCCTTTTCTAAATAAATTAAATAATAATTAAAAAAAAAAAAGCCCAGGACCCCAAAATAATTAACAGCCAGCTACGAACTGGGATTTTCAGGGAAAAAAAAAAACAAAACAAGACAAAACAGGGCCGTTCTGATATACAATAGAATATCACTCGGTCATTAAAAGGAATGAAATAATGCCATTTGCAGCAGTATGGATGCATCATACTAAGTGAATTAAGTCAGAAAGACAAATAGCATATGATATCAATTATAGATGGGATCTGACAAAGGGCAGACCTGAACAGAAACAGACTCACAGACATAGAGGACAGACCTGTGGTCCCCAAGGGGAGCAGGGGAAGGGAGGGAAGGACTGGGATTCTGGGGCTCACAGATGTGAACTGTTACGTGTAGGATGGATCGACAGCAAGGTCCTACTGCCCAGCACAGGGAACTACACTCAGTATCCTGTGATAAACTATAATGGAAAAGA
>NW_025091443.1:0-1273 GCF_019320065.1 Cervus canadensis
GGGCGGCTCTGCCTCGCTCCGCAGGGCCCCCTCCTCTCTTTCCCTCGCCCCTGAAGTCTCCACCCACCCAGTCCGGCCTGTCACCCTCGCGCGCTGCCCTCCGGGTCGGCGGTGGTAACTACTGAGTGACCCGCTTCAGGTGCCCACCTCGCTTTCCGCGTCGGTGAGTGGCCGGCTAGCCCCGTGCCCCGGCCTCGGCCTCCTCTTCCTCCTTTAACCAGGCAGGAGAGCAGGACCGGCAGCAGAAGGGACCTCGGGGATCAGGGACCCCGGGGGCACTGCCCCCTTCTGGCAGCAGAGTCCAAAGTGTGACCCTTATCTCTGCTTGTCGGCTCCAGCCATTTGGTGGAAGTTTGGACTTCACCTTTGCTCCAGGGATGGCGCCTCATGCCAGGCTGAGGCTGGCCCAACACTTCTCCCACTAACCAAGTCTGGGGGTGGGCGGACCCCACTCTTTATTGGCAAACAGCCACACTCCCGCCTTCAAGAGGGCGTCTGAACATCTACGGCCACTAATAAAAGAGACACAGTTTAAGGAAGGGCACACTTCACATTCCCAATCAGGACACATAGTCTGACAGAAATACTGGATATCAGAAATCAGAAGTGTCCATAGATGTGTGGTCACTGTCATCTCACACTCAGGGAGCCAAAGACACATTGGAGGGTAGGAGGGAGGTGGGGGCAGGTCTGAATGCAATGGCTCCCGCCCTGCACCGTGTCCGTGGTCTTCCTCCTGAGTCGGCTATGTGGTGAGGTATACGGACACTTTCAAAAGCTCCCTCTCTCACTGTATTGCTGGCTTATTGAACCCACCAGTAATCTCAGGTGTTCCAGTCCTCGCTGACTGCGACGGCTGTGTTTGATGTGGAAGAGGGATCTTTATCCTTTGATGCTTTCTAGTTTCGTCCACCTTTCTCCTATTTGCCCTCCAAGTACTCTCTTGTTCTGAGCTTGCTGTGATGTGATTGCTCTTGTAGTTCAGAAGAGCAATTGGTACCTCCAGCTCTGTACATCCTTATCTCCTGTTTCCTGCTTTCCAGTTGATTCGGATCAGTTTTAGGGAGAGGAGTAGGATGGGGCAGGAACTGGGATGGAGAGAAACCTTTTTTCCATCCGTGTGTGTGTGTGTGTGTGTGTGTGTGTGTGTGTGTGTGTGAAAGACAGAGAAACCTAGAGATAACAAGACTAGCCATGAGGGAAAGACAGCCAGTAAACAGGAGGTGGTGATTACTGGCAGTATTAAATGACACCCCAGACATTGCTGGTGCCA
>NW_025091444.1:0-9705 GCF_019320065.1 Cervus canadensis
GCTACATTGGTGTGGTAAAGGATGCCACGGAGTCCACTGCCCGCGTGGAGCTGCACTCCACCTGCCAGACCATCTCAGTGGACCGCCAGCGCCTCACCACCGTGGGCTCACGGCGCCCCGGCGGCATGGCCTCGACCTATGGGCGGACACCCATGTATGGCTCCCAGACGCCCATGTACGGCTCTGGCTCCCGCACGCCCATGTACGGCTCTCAGACGCCCCTGCATGACGGCAGCCGCACTCCTGCCCAGAGTGGGGCCTGGGATCCAAACAACCCCAACACACCATCACGGGCTGAGGAAGAATATGAGTATGCCTTTGATGATGAGCCTACCCCATCCCCACAGGCCTACGGGGGCACCCCCAACCCCCAAACACCTGGCTACCCAGACCCCTCGTCCCCGCAGGTCAACCCACAGTACAACCCACAGACTCCAGGGACACCAGCCATGTACAGCACAGACCAGTTTTCCCCCTATGCGGCCCCCTCCCCGCAAGGCTCCTACCAGCCCAGCCCCAGCCCTCAGAGCTACCACCAGGTGGCGCCAAGTCCAGCAGGCTACCAGAACACCCACTCCCCAGCCAGCTACGACCCCACACCCTCGCCAATGGCATATCAGGCCAGCCCCAGCCCGAGCCCCGTGGGCTACAGTCCGATGACACCTGGAGCTCCTTCCCCTGGTGGCTACAACCCGCACACGCCGGGCTCAGGCATTGAACAGAACTCCAGCGACTGGGTGACCACTGACATCCAGGTGAAGGTGCGGGACACCTACCTGGATACACAGGTGGTGGGGCAGACGGGAGTCATCCGCAGTGTCACGGGAGGCATGTGTTCTGTGTACCTGAAGGACAGTGAGAAGGTCGTCAGCATCTCTAGTGAGCACCTGGAGCCCATCACCCCCACCAAGAACAACAAGGTGAAGGTGATCCTGGGTGAGGATCGGGAAGCCACAGGTGTCCTGCTGAGCATCGATGGCGAGGATGGCATTGTCCGCATGGACCTTGACGAACAGCTCAAGATCTCAACCTCCGCTTCCTGGGGAAGCTCCTGGAGGCCTAAAAGCAGGCAGGGTGGACTTTGGCAGATAATCTGGCAGATGGAAAGCATCCCTCTTTCCATCCCTGGCCCTTGGCTCTGACTCGGGATCCAGGGCCAGGAGCAGGGCTAGCCTGGTGGTTCAGGATTTCTTTTATTTTCCTTTCTGCGTTCCTATCTCCCTCCCTGATATTCATGGGAATCAGAGTAGAGTCTGGGGGAGGGTCCCCACCTTCTTATTCCCCACCTTCTCCAGCTTGCTTTTGTGTTACGGTCTTTCAATAAAAAACTGTTTGGTCAAAAAAATAAAAATAAAAAATAAAAGACGCTTGCTCCTTGGAAGAAAAGCTGTGACCAACCTAGACAGCATATTAAAAAGCAGAGACGTTACTTTGCCAAACAAAGGTCCGTCTACTCAAGGCTATGGTTTTTCCTGTGGTCATGTATGGATGAGAGTTGGACTGTGAAGAAAGCTGAGCGCCGAAGAATTGATGCTTTTGAACTGTGGTGTTGGAGAAGAGTCTTGAGAGTCCCTTGGACTGCAAGGAGATCCAACCAGTCCATCCTAAAGGAGATCAGTCCTGGGTGTTCATTGGAAGGACTGACGCTGAAGCTGAAACTCGAATACTTTGGCCACTTCATGCGAAGAGCTGACTCACTGGAAAACACCCTGATGCTGGGAGGGATTGGGGGCAGGAGGAGAAGGGGACGACAGAGGATGAGATGGCTGGATGGCATCACCGACTCGATGGGCATGAGTTTGAGTAAACTCCGGGAGTTGGTGATGGACAGAGGGGCCTGGCGTGCTGCGACTCATGGGGTCACGAAGAGTCGGACACGACTGGGCGACTGAACTGAACTGAACTGGGTTTACAGGTGCTCGGATCCCGACTCTGACCCGGTGCTCGGAGCACAGTAGGACGTGAATGGATGGCCGAGGTGTGAACAGGAGTAACCTCACGACCTTTCGGCAGCCCCACCTCCACCCCCAGGCTTCGATCCCGCGGCCCCGCCTCCCTCTCCCCACCGCAGGCGCGCGGGCACCCCGCCAGGAGGCGTGCTCCTCGGCCGAGCGCGTCATTTTCCTGCCGGACGCTGGTGGCTCCCGAGCCGGTTCTCCCCGCCCGGTCCCCGCCTCGCCCCGCCCCGCCGGAAGGACGGTCTCGCCACCTCCAGAGCTTGGCGGCGGCGGCGCGGTGGAGGTGGCGGCGGCGGCGGCGCAGCTGGGACTGGGGCTCCGGGCGGCGGCGGCGCAGGCATGGACTCCCGGCTGGACCAGGAGACGGCCCGGTGGCTGAAATGGGACAAGGTAAGGGGTCCCCTGGGGCCGGGAGCGCCCGGGAGACGTGCGGGGTCCCCTTTCCTGTGACGCGTGACGGTGCTTCTGGCCCTCCGCGCCCATCTCGCGGGCCCGAGCGGGTCCTGCCCGAAGGCGAAGGGGCGGCCGCCAGGCCTCGCCGGTGTGGCCGGTTTGTGGCCCATTCGAAGTTGGCCCGGAAGGGTCGTTCCGGAACCACACCCGCAGTCCTGCTGGCCGGGAGTGGGGGAGCGAGCCGGGCTCCGGGGTCTCGTCTGATAGAGGCGAGCGCGGGTTCCTGCCACTCTGCCCGCGGGGCTCGCCCTCTGCCGTGGGCGGTGCATCCCCCAGCGACCCAGAATTGTTCCCCTGTTCCTCGGGCTCCTGGGGACTTGGCAGAACGGCTTTCCCAGGCGCTTGGTTGCCAATAGAGGTGCCTTCCGTTGGGCCCGCTTGGCTTCTGGCGTTCTTGCTGGGAAGAAGATGGGGAGCCCCTTGGACACAGCACCCTAGCTTTTCACTCTCCGAGGTGTCGGAGCAGGGACCCAGCTCCAGACACCATACCCAGTCTTCTTTCTAACCTAGGTCTCTCAGTTCCCATTTGTTCTGTCTCTTGCATCTGTTTGCATTCCTGGAAGTTTCCTGTTCTGCTTAACTTGTTTCTCCTGTCCTTGACTCATGTTTCAGGTCTGAACTTAAATGTGGCTTATTCACCTGAATTATGTCTTTCTAATACTCTCCTTAAACATACTGTTCTTCTCCCTCATACCTCTTACAGAGATGGGCCAAAAACAGAAAAACTTGCTTGTGGTTTTATTTATCAATGTCTATCTCCAGGGCTGACTTCAAAGACATGAGATTCACTGGGTTGCACAACACCTGTTCTCCTAGGAGGGCCCAGCACTTGGTTTAATATTCTGTCCCACTTTAAAATTCTTCAAAATATTTTGAACGAAGAGTCCCTTTTTTGTTTTGCACTGGGCCCCAGCAAATCACGTAGCAGGTGCTGCCCGCCTGTTCACTAACTTGCCTGGTCCATAGGCCTGCACAGTGGTGGAGGCCTGGGGTGTTGAGTCAGTGAGGACTTCCCCTTCCCCCTCCGGCCCCTGCCCAGGCAGCGCCAGTACAGACGGTTTCTGGGTGCTATGAGCAACTTCCTATTCTTGTAATTCTTTGGAGGTGGGAAAGGTCCCCATTTCTGATAACTCAGTAACTGGCAGTGAGTAGAAATCTTTTAAAGCCATAATTGGTAATGAATTAGTTTCATAAAACTTTCCCTTTGAAGAAATAAAAATCCAGTTTCTACAAAATGTTGTTATCTGTGTATACAGAGATAACTAGATAAAGGTGAGGGGCTGTTTTTCTCATTTTAAAGTTTCTGCTACTCCTCTTGTTCTTTTCCTTTCTCAGTTTCTTCTTGGACTTGAGACAGGCACCCAGAGGGAACTTCCGGCCAGCTAAAAGCCTTGCAGCCCTCTGGTCTGATTGCCCCAGGGGTTCCAGGGCACCCAGCAGGTACCCTCCAGCATTTCCACTGTGCCTCCACCCCCCATCCTTTGGACGCTGACAGACGTGTCATTTGCACACCTAATTCTGATCTCCACTGACCTCTTGATTTTTCATACTTATCTTTCTGCCTCCTTTGGTTTCTCTCAGGCTATTTGGTCTTTTAGAGATATTGAAAGTCAATTAGGATTTTCCAAGTCTACACTGTGAATGAAAGAATTACCGGGTATTGAGAATGACCTTGAAGTCTGTGTTTTCTCATTCCCTCCGCAAATATCCGTTGAACCTCTTTTACATTCCAGATCTGAGCCCTAACTTGGGGGCACCTGACAGTCTGATAGGTCAGCTTGTGCTCTGTGGTCAGTGGCTATTGCTTTTGACTAAGAAGATGGGCTTTTACTTGTTTCCTGTTGAATCTGAAACAATCTGGAAGTGTGGGCTTAATTCCAGAAAGCCAGTGTTTTATTGCAGTAGCATTTCAAAGTTTAATTATGTGGCCACGATTTGCCTGCATGTTTATCTACTTGAGATGATAGCTGGAAGATAGAAATAAAGTTTGTTACCCTGAAATCTTAATTTAAAAGTTTGATGTGAAATTAATATAATTGTCATTTTTATCCATTCTTAACATTTTCTGTAACTGTTGTAGAAAAAAATGAATGATTCATGTGAGTGTTCATTTGAAGCAGTCAATGTAACAGAAGAGGTACTAAATTTTAATGCTTTTCACTCAGTTTAAGCAAGACATTATTTCTGAAGCTTCTCCATTTGTAAATGGGGTTTTTGTTAGCTGCCTGCCTATTGTAGGTAGTGCAAGATTCAAATTTGACTGCCAGGGAAGTCTCATGTATTTCTTATTATATCACAGTATCACACATTATAATTTTTAAAAGACCAAAACACTACCAAACTAGTGTTTTGACTTAAATTATATAAGCTTATCACTCTGGGAAAATTTGAAGATATTAGGGAAGAAAATGAACATTTGATTACTACTAGATGCCAGAGAGAAAAGGGTGTTTTATGTTAATTTGATATAAACCACCTCAGAACCACCTTGTAAGGAAGGTTATAGGTTGTTCATATTTTAGAGATGAAGAAACTCAGAATTCAAGAAACTAGATAATCTGCCCAACAGTATAAATTTGGTGAATGATGATGTGGCTGGGATTCCATTCTGAGTCTTAGACCCCAAAACCTGTGAATTCATCCCGTTTCTCCAAAAGTGCTTACCTTTGTAGGGAAGAAAATAATACTTACATTATAAAGGAAAACTGATTTCCTTGTACTCATAATACTTCAGACACAAAATGTGTGAGTTTTTCACAGTGAACAAGTTCTCATTTTTCTGTGGACACCAAGTGGGTGTCAATTTAACTCAACTGTGACACTAACTACCCAGAGTTAGTGTAGACGCCCCCGCTTAAGGGCTCCATCCCCCAAGATTGCTCCCACTTCAGATACCCGTACTTCTGACCAAGCAGCAGTAAACCAGCGGGTCTCCTGACCCCCTTCTAGGGTTTGGTGATTTGCTAGGATAGCTTACAGAACTCTGGAAGGCACTTTACTTATTATTACTAATTTTATTAATGAAGGACACAACCCAAGAACAGCCACCTAAAAGAGATCCACAGGGCAAGGTATGGTGGGAAGAGGTGCAGAGCTTCAGTGCCTTTACACAGGTGTGATTGATTAAATTATTGGCCACTGGTTATTAATCTTAATCTCCATCCCCTCCCCTTCTTGGAATTCAGGGGAGGACGGAGTTGAAAGTTCCCATCAGCTGATCACTTGCTTGGTTCCCAGTAGTCACCTCATTAGGATAAACTCAGGTATGGATGAAAGAGATTTATTATAAATAACAGAAGATGCAACTTTCATCCTAATCATTAAGGGAATTTCAAGGGTTTTATGACCTCTTTGCTAGAAACTAGGAACAGTAAAGTGTTAGTCACTTAGTCCTGTCTGACTCTTATTGACCCCATGAACTGTAGCCCGCCAGGCTCCTCTGTCCATGGAATTCTTCAGGCAAGAACACTGGAGTGGATTGCCATTCCCTTTTCCAGGGGATCATCCCAACCCAGGGATCAAACCCGGGTCTCCCTCATCGCAGGCAGATTCTTTACTGTCTCAGGAACAATAAATATATATTTCTTAATTTTTAAAAAATTTTTTGTTCACACCATGCAGTATGTGGGATCTTAGTTTGCTAACTAGGGATTGAACCCACACCCCCTACATTGAAAGCGTGGAGTCTTAACACTGGACCACCAGGGAAGTCTCATGTATTTCTTACTATATTGCAGTATCACACATTATAATTTTTAAAAGACCAACTTAATATTTCAAATTTCAGAAGCCTCATAAAACTGAAAGGCCTATACATGTGTGTGTATATGTATATGTGGGCTTCCCAAGTGGCTCAGTGGTAAAGAATCCAGCTGCCAATGCAGGAGACATGGGCTTGATCCCTGGTCTGGAAAGATCCCCTAGAGAAGGAAATAGCAACCCACTCCGGTATTCTTGCCTGGAAAACCCCATAGACAGAGGAGCCTGGTGGGCTACAGTCCATGCGGTTGCGAAAGAGTCAGGCATGACTTAGAGACTGAACAACAGCAATAGCAATATGTATATGTGTGTGTGTGTGTGTTCTTTTCAAATACATACATATATACTTTTTTCTCCTGTAGGTTAGAATTATTGTGGTTTGGTCGGTTGGTGTGTTTTTTTTTTTCAGCTTTTTCATTATGTTATTCACCTGACTATATCTGGTATATACATTCCTGTTTTGCAGAATCCTTTAACTTTGGAGTCAGTGAAACAACTCATTGCAGCAGGTAATACAGAGGAACTACAAAAATGTTTTTGCGCTCGAATGGAATTTGGGACAGCTGGCCTCCGAGCTGCTATGGGAGCAGGAATTTCTCATATGAATGACTTGACCATCATTCAGACGACACAGGTACCACATTTTTATACTTCTTAATTCTTAACATTTTCCCAGTGTTAAAAAATAAACTGAAGCAATTAAATTTTTTAAGAATTTATTTGAGCAAAAATCTATTCAAATCAAGCAGTTCTAAACTGGAAACAGTTAGGAACTGTTGGGGAGAAAATATTTTTTTCTGTACACTTCTAGATTCTTTGGTTGGTCTGTTAATTAAATTGGCATAAGACAGATTAACAAGAGTAAACAAGTTTAATTATATACATATAGGAGCCCCATAAAAGCAGTGAGACCCAAGGGCAAATCTAGCAGTTGATGCTTCAAAGTGGAGAATGACAGTAGAAGGACTTTTCAAATATATATATATTTATAAATATATATATGGTTTTTTCTACTGTCCATAGGACAGTAGGAAAGGAGATGTTTGGTAGATCTTTGCCTGCCATACAGATCGGTCTTTCAGATTTAAAGTTATCTCTGGTAATAGCTCTCTTTCAGCATCAGGCTCCTTCTCTGAATTCTTGTAGGTAGCTAAGGAAGAGGTAAAAGTTTTTCTTCGGCCTACCGGGTCTTGATTGTCTCAGCTCAAAATGATCCACGTGCAAGAGTAACATATTTTAGGGTCACGTAGGCTGCTCCCTCTCAGAGCACTCCGCTGTCAGGATCCAGGGGAAAGACTTTTGGAGAGGAGCGGCAGAAACAAAGGAAGGAAATTCATAGGTTGGCTCCAGCTCAAGTGGGTGCCGTGTTTGGGAAGGCTTAGCTGGCTCTTTGTGACTGGCTGTTCTTAAATTATGAATTCTTCACCCTGAGGCTTTTACGAAGTTGGGTTTTGGCTTGCTTGGTAGGCTCCTAGGGCATTAAAACCACCTCAGTCCAGTGGCCTCCTCATTTAATTAATTTAACTCCAGGCACCTTTTGTATTTGACAGACCTAATTTGGTTTCATTATGGACTAATCTGGTGGGTTTGCCTGGGCACAGGGTGTCACACATTTACTTCATAAAGTTAGGCTTGTACAGTCAGCGGAAGCAGCATTGTTTTGAAATTCATTCATTCATTTATTCATTTCACAGAGATTTATTAGGTGCCAGACATCAGGGATATAATAATGACTGAAACAGACAGATTCCCTCATGGTGCTTCATTCCAGTGCAAATCCACCAGCTAAACCAACGGACTTCTATGTTTTTATGTTTTGTGATGGTTGTACAGATACCAGTGTTGAAACTTTTTTTTTTAACTGCCAGAATAATCAAGAGTTATTAGTTCTATTTGGCTTTATTTATAGTATAGGTAGAAATTATTGCTGAGTTTCCTTGCCTTTATTTGTGAATTTTACTGTCGGGGCTACATTCAGCTTTTAGGAATAAAGATGAAGCCTTTGACAAAACAGTTGCCGCTGAGTGTTGAGAGTTCTGTCTGTGAGGGAAATGAACAGGTCGTTCTGTTTCTTCAGCTGCTGGGACATGTTAAAAATGAAGGTCATTCTAGTCCGGGAAAGAAAAGGCTGGGAAAACTAACTACTGGTGATGATGTGTACTTTACGTGTACTTAAAAAGACAGGGTTGGGCATGTTCTAGCAAAATCCTAAGAAAGAAATCTTGCGTAAGGTACTGAATTGCCCTGGAAACCACTGGTCACACATACCTGTTAAGCAATAGGGCTCCCTGAGATCTTTCTGGAGGGAAGACTTGGAATAAAGTGAGCCTGGGATTCTCGTTCTAGTTTATGGATAACATGGGATCACGCTGATGGATAAGGTTGCCCTCCGCTCTGTCACTAGGACTGTACAACAAATCACATGAAACACGGTGGTTTTAAACAACAACCACATTTATTTTGCTCACAGATCTGTCATGTGGGTAGGGCTCAGTGGAGCGGCTGCTTTTGGCATCACATGGGTGGGTTTGGAGCCTGGAGTCTTCTGAACACTCCCTGCTTGCTGGTCCCTTGTGTGGACTCTCGTCCTATTGGTGCCCCAGATTCATCTGGTTGTATTTAAGAAGCTGGTGGATGTGAGTCAGGAATATCCTGGTGGGAAACAGGATGGGAACTAAAGGGAAATTTTTGTATTGTTTGCCTCATTGATGGAGGTTATCATTTCCTGTTAGGTTCCATGACTGAGCCATGACACGTCAATGATGGAGAATTCATTGTCTTCTGAAATAGCCATCCTATCTTTGGATCATTCTCATTTAAGAATGGTTTATTTATTTTGAGCCAAATCTGTCTTTCTGTAGCTTTTCCATACTGGTTGTAGTTTAACCTTTGGAAGCTATATAAAGGGTGTTTATTCGGTTCTACGATAATATTTTGATCCTTCAGTGAGTCTCTTCCGTAGAAAAAGCGTATCACCTTCTTGGTTGTGCCCTCAGGTGCTCCACCTGAGCAGGCCCTAGAGTTTTTTTAGAGCCGTTTGAAGACAATAGGGATTTTAGACTAAGGCTGAATCCTTTAGTCTAAAGTATCTGAGTCTTAAGTATCTGACACCACCCTTATGGCAGAAAGCAAGAGGAACTAAAGAACCTCTTGATGAAGGTGGAAAAAGAGAGTGAAAGAGCTGGGTTAAAATTCAACACTCAGCAAGCGAAGATCATGGCATCCAGTCCCATCACTTCATGGCAAATAGATGGGGAAACAATGGAAACAGTGACAGACTTTATTTTCTTGGGCTCCAAAATCATTGACAATAGGGACTGCAGCCAGGAAATTAAAAGAGGCTTGCTCCTTGGAAGAAAAGCTATGACCAACCTAGATAGCATATTAAAAAGCAGAGACATTACTTTACCAACAAAGGTCTGTCTAGTCAAAGCTATGGTTTTTCCAGTAGTCACATATGGGTGTGAGAATTGGACTATAGAGAAAGCTGAGCACCGAAGAATTGATGCTTTTGAACTGTGGTGTTGGAGAAGAC
>NW_025091445.1:0-28473 GCF_019320065.1 Cervus canadensis
CTATGAAAGTGAAAGTAAAGTCGCTCAGTCGTGTCCGACTCTTTACAACCCCATGGACTGTAGCCTAATAGGCTCCTCTGTCCATGGTATTTTCCAGGCAAGAATACTGGAGTGGGTTGCCATAACACCCTGTAAAAAATTGTATTGAAGTTTTTATTGTTTACTATTCTGTCTCCCTCACTGAAATAGGAACTCCGTAAAAGGAAAGCCTTCTTATGTTCCTGTTTATATCCACAGTGCCTCACATAAAGGCTAAGTTAACATTAATAAGTACCTTTTCTATAATCAAATGTGTGAGTTTCATTGCATGAATTGGGTAATTTTAATTTTTCTCATTATTATTGGCTTTTATGCATCTTTTTAATTGTTTAGTGGTTACCTATATATATCTTTGCTGCTGCTGCTAAGTCGCTTCAGTTGTCTGACTCTGTGCGACCTCATAGACGGCAGCCCACCAGGCTCCCTCGTCCCTGGGATTCTCCAGGCAAGAACAGTGGAGTGGGTTGCTATTTCTTTCTCCAATGCATGAAAGTGAAAAGTGGAAGTGAAGTCGCTCAGTCATGTCCAACTCTTCGCGACCCCATGGACTGCACCCTACCAGGCTCCTCCATCCATGGGATTTTCCAGGCAAGAGTACTGGAGTGGGTTGCCATTGCCTTCTCCGATACATATCTTTAACTTACCACAATTTACCATCAATTACTGTAACGTCACATATAGTTTAATCATCTTACAACTGTGTACTCCTAATTTTCTTGCTTCCATTCTTTGTGATATTATTGTCATATATTTTGTTTTTACATATGTTAGAGATTCAACAATATATTGTTTTTTATACTTTAAACAGATTTTTTTTTAAATAGAAAAAAATTTTTTTTGTGTTTACTTTGATTTTTTTTTTTAATCCTCTTTAGTGTTCCTTGTTTTTGTATATATCCAGATTTTTTATCCAGTATTGTAACCTCCTGCCTGAAAAGCTTTTATTAACAGGTTGCTTTTTTCTTTCAGTGCTTCACAGATATTATTCCATTGTTTTCTAGCTAGCATAGTTTTGGATGAGAACTCTGCTATATTCTTATTTTTGCTATTCCAAATATAACTGTTTTTTTCCTTCTGGCTGCCTTCAGAAGAGCCTCTCTTCCTTTGATCTTTCAGCAGCTTGGCTGTTTGGTGTGTATTTTTATTTTGTTTTCCTTGCTGGGGAGACAGGGAAGGGCCCTTAAACTTCATAGACTTATGATGTGATGTCTTTCATTATTTTGGGGGACTGTTTCCCTGTTAGCTCTTTAAATATTTCTTCTACCCTGTTCTCAATCTTTTCTCCTGCTGGGATTCCAGTTGTAGTTATGTTAGACCATTTGCTATTTTCTGTCAGCTTGTAGATGCTTTGGGGTTTCCCTCCCTCTTCTTGTCTTTGTGTTTTAATTTTTATTATTTCTATTGCTCTACAAGTTCACTGAGCCTTTCCTTTGTTTTGCTGAGTCTGCTGTTCAGCCTTTTGAAATAATTCTTTATCTTTGATAGTGTTTTTGATTTCTGACATCTCCATTTAACTCTTATAATGTCTATTTCTCTACAAAATTCCATATCTCTACATGGATATTATTCACCTGTTCTCCTAAATTCTTTAATATATTAATCATGATTCTTTTAAAGCCCCTATTGATAGTTCTGACATCTTAGTTACCTGTGAGTCTCATTCTGATGATTGAGTTATTTCTTGGCAGTGAATTATTTTTTCCTTTCTTTTTTAAATGTACCTCTTAATTTTGTGTTGAATGCTGGACATTGTATGTAGAAAAACAATAGAAACCAAAATTTGCAATATTAATCTGTGGAAATAAGCAAGTTTCCTTTTACTTCAGGTGGCTAATACGGGGTTGGAGGAGCAGCCAGTCTAGTCAGAAGTTGAGCTGGATTCATGTTTCGCTATTGCTTACCTGACTCCAGAGCAGTCATCTTCAGAGCTTCAGTTATAGACTGTTCTTACCTTGTACTTAGAGGAAGAGTACCAGAAGATTTTTTTTTTAAGTGTTCCTGCTGTCTGTTTGGCCATCCATGCCTGCCTATTCCACAAAGAAATTCTCTCCATACACCTGTTACTCTTCCAGTGGTGGACTGTTAATGACAAGCACAATGAAGAACATCCATCACTGTTAGTATTAATCCCTGGAGCAAAACTCATTTCTAAACATTCTGGTGCTAAGTAGAAAAAAAAAATTCAAAGTAGATTATGTGTTGAGGAAAGAAGCTGTAATTTTCTGTTGGTCGTACCCATATCATAATTGCTGCATGTAATTAAGTAATTAAATAGGAAAGTACATAACTAAAGCTCTATATTTATTAAATAACAAAATGTCCTATATTATTAAGTAATTAAAATCCTATATTATATAATTGCTTGAGACATATTATTGTTAGTAAACTGAAAACTAATTTCTGTGAGATGTGTAAAATCTGAGTATATAGTATAGGCTTACTTAATGCCAAGTAATGTCAAACATTCCTTTTTTTAAGATGAGGCTTGAATATTTTACACTGTTTATGTAGAGAAGTGTGTTACTTTCTTGGGGATACTATGACAAAGTACCAGAGACTGGTGGTTTAAAACAACAGAAGTTTGTTTTACAGTTGTAGAGGCTGTAACTTCAAAATCAAGACATCAAGCAAGACCATGCTTCCTTTTAACCTGTAGGCAGAGACTTTTTCTTCTTTTTTGCCTCTTTCTAGCTTCTGGTGGCATCTGGAGTTCCTTGGCTTGTGGCCCAAACTCCAGTCTCTGCTTCTGTCATCACGTGCTCTTCACAAATGTCTTTTCCATTTGTGTTTTCATATCTTCTCGTGGCATTCTCCTGTCTGCATCTCTCTCTCCTTCTTATAAGAATAACAGTCGTATTGGATTAAGGACCCACTGAACTACAATGAGACCTCATCTTAACTCTCTGCAATGACCCTATTTCCCAATAAGGTCTGAGGCACTAGGGGTTAGGACTTGGAAATACATTTTTGCAAGACAGAATTGACCCATAAAGAGCAGAAATAATGCCTGTGTTTCAAAAGCATACTCTTTTTATCAGTAGCATTATCTCAGATAAAGATATTAAACTAATGAATCTAAAAGACAGTCCAAGAATATACTCATGAATAAAGCTGTGTGTCATAAATTTGTTTTTATAGGAAGAAACTTGGTATTTGATTACTTTTTAATTCAGGTAAATTTAAAGATAGCTGACTTTTTAAAATCATATTTTAATGAAAATATTTACAAACTTTATCATATTTACTCCTTATTTGTAGCATTATTCATACAGAATTCTGGCAGACTTTAGAAATTCAATCCTTTTTTCTTTTAACTCAGTTGTGAAATAGTTTGGAGATTTTGAGTAATACTTTTCATTTAGTCATCTAAAACATCTGAATTTCATAACACATGTGGCTGATATTCACTGAAAATGAATGGGCACTTAATGGGCTCTTTGAAGCTTAAATTCTAGGATTCTAATCTCAGTTAGTTTGTTATTGACTAAAAAAGGCTCAGAATAGTATTTGTGCCCCTGCATTTAAAATGAGTCTGATTTATGTTGTTTTGTTTTAAAATCCTTGTTCAGTATATATTATACATGTTCAAATTCTATTGTAACAAAGTATTTGTTTATAGAGGCTTAAAAGTGGCATAGTAGTAGAGTCTGAAGGAAAAAACATGAGAAACATGATTAAAATAAATGTTACTGTGATGTCTTTGTCTTTTCCAAACCAATGCTAGTAAAGACTTGTGTTATAATTGTTTTGACTTTAAGCATCTATTCTGAATCACCTCTCTGTTTACTAAGAACAAGACATTAAAAATTATAATTGTTATTTCTAGACAGTATAATTTTTCAGAGCTCAACTTTCTAGCTTAGTTTATGAAAAGGATTTCTGACTTATTTGCTGAAAGCCATTATAGTCTCTAGTGGTATTTACTTGGGAACATAAGTACCTAAATTACTAATATAATTATTAATAATTAGAAAGCTAAAATAGATAAATTTAAAACATTAAAAAAACATACACAGCATATATTAAGTACTTCCTGTTTGCACAATATGGACACAGTGGAAATAGAAGTAGAAATTGAAATGAATAAGAGAATGTCAAAGCTAAAAAGAAGTTTGATCATCTTCTACTCCTCTTCCCTGCCTTGCCAGATTAGGAAACTGACTTCAGTAGAGGTTAAGAAGCTTTCTTATGGGCAAAGTTAACAAAACCCTTAACTTAAAGACCTTATTATAGTTATTTTAAAAGTCATTGCCTCAGTGATATTATAGGTTTTTAAATATTAAAAACTTCTACCTTGCCTTATTGAAATAATCTTAACATTTCAAATTTCGGGTAACAAAAATTCTCATTTCTACGCCAACAACCAGTAGTAGTCCCAAGAATTTCATCGTTAAATGTTCTTTGCATTCAGGTCCTCAGTTTATTACATGTCTGGAACTTTATTTACTTGAAAAGGAAAGTGACTTTCTGTTGCAAATAAATCTTCTTTGCCCTTAATTAGCTATAGCTGAACTTTAATTACAGTATGAGATTCTGAAAGTGATTGGGAAAAGAAGCGTATCATCCTCAGTCTAATAGCGCAGAACGTGAAAGTGTGAGAAAGATTGTATCTGTTTTCTTCTCTTTTCTCTCTGTAAAAGTAAGGAAGCATGTTTTCTGTCAAGAATGCAGAAGTTGGAAAAGGGAGGGACTTTTAAAAGTTGTGACTATTTGGATGGCTCTTCATAGGTAATGTGATGGGGTGTGTGAAAAGACATGCAGCATAATTTAAGGATTTGTCATTGTTCATAAGGCCATCAGTTTTACAGAGTTAAAGGAAAGATTGTGTAATTTGTTCATTGTTTGCTGTGATTCTAATATTGTTAGTTAAAGCATGTTTTCTCAGAGATTTGGAAATACCTCGCTGTCAACATGGATCTCAGTGAAGGGATGTTGTGTGACTCTCCATCAGTTTTGATATGGATAAGAAAATTGTGTTATCGTACTATGCCTCTTTAATCTCTTGTGAAATAGATTTTTCTATTTTGTCTATATGTGAAATAGATTTTGTCTACCAGTGTAGATTGATCTCAGATTTCCCTGAAGGTCCAGTGGTTAAGACTGAGCTTTCAACACAGGGGGCACGAGTCTGATTTCTTTTCATGAACTAAGATCCCACACACCTTGTGGCAAGGCCAAAAAATAGAAAAAATAAAATAGTACCCCACCCCAAATGTAGATTGCTTTTAATATTTGTTAAGTTCATGGATACACTAAAAAGATTTTGGGTATCTTTTACTCAAGAATTTTTCATAAATAAATCTTTTAAAAAGATTCACAGTTAACACCAAGGTAGTGCTGTTGTCTTGCTGAACTAAATGGTACAAGTATTCCAAAATATGTCTTTATTGCTTAATAAGGGAACACAGAATTCAGTTTCCCAAGTTTTGGTTCAGAATGCTGATGTTTAATCATTACAGTTTCTTTAAGCAAATTCCGAGTTGAAATATAAGAAAAATGAAATATCGTTTATAATTTATCTTCTTAGCTAATTTATCATAGTGCTCTCTCTAAAGTAGATTTACAGTGAAGGTCATTTTTAATCTCTCTACTCAGGGTCTTAGCTTTCATTTTGGCCACCAGTGACCCTGAAAAATCTTTGCCAGCCTTCTGTTCCATACCAGCTTTAACGATGGCAGATCTCTAGCACTTACGTGTGTGTGCAGCTCGCGCACAGCCGGCATTGGTAATCAGCGCTTGCAGGGCATTTGTGCAGGACGCTCTTATAGAAGGCAGTGAGGTAGTGCACACATCCACGACAGTACAGTGTGCAAAGTGAACCCTTGGTCCCTAAGGCTTCTCTGAAAACACAAAAAATTATTTATCCAGTACTCTTACCACAACACACACTTTTCTCGTTTGTCAATATTAATTTTTAACAAAATTTAGATGAGAGATTATAGGTATGACCAGCTCCTGTAGTTTATTTCTCACATGCAGTCATAATTTTCTGAATTGCTGCATCATAATTGTCACCACAATAACCACTCCTTATGTCACAAAATATTATTACTTCTGATGGGAAATGAGTAGTTTGAGCAGATGGATGCCTAAGGAATCAAGATCCCGTTATTATACAAATAATTAGAGGGTGGGAGGAAAACATATCAAATATATATGTAGGCATCATTTTAAAACAGAGTTTTGTAATTTGTATTTGATACTGAGAATTGTTGAAAAGAAATATGAAAAAATGTTTAAACCACAAAAGTATAATGTAGTATGGAAATCATACATTTAGATTATAAAACTAAATTCTTTTAAAAATTAATTTTAGATAAAATTTGCTATTGTAAATTATAGGCTTCTTTGAAACCCAACACCATCCTGCTTCCCCAATCTTCCTCCTTCGTCCTTTCAAGGATTTAAGCCTTCCAAAGTCTCTCTCGGGAAAACTGATGTTTATTGAAATGATTTTAAAAAGACAGTGTATTTGCTGATGTTACAGTAAGGCTTTCTATAAGCAAGAGTGTTAAAAAGTTCCAGAATTATGCCTATCCAGTCATAATTAGTACATAGGCTTGATAGTCCGCTTCTACCAGCTACTTGGCTCTCTTTTCATTTTCTTTCAAATTCTAATATCTGTGTATGCATCCATTTATATCTCTCTCCCTCCCTCAGCGTGAACTGTTTTTACCTCTATGCACATGCTATAAACTCTTGAACTAAATTATCTGTCTTATTAAATGTATGGAAAAGTCAGCTGTCAGCAAAGACCTGCTTTGTATATTCTGCAGTAGGTTCAATCTCACCCATCAGATTTAACAATCAAGTAGAATGTTGATCTAACAGTAGATTACTAATCAAATTAACAATCCTGTTAACAATCAAGTAGAATGCCAGTGGTAGTGAAGGAGTGAGGTGACAGGAACTCACACACTGATGGAGGGAATGTGCGCTGGCTTTGGAAGCCTGTTTGTCATTATCTTAACAAGTGGGAGATGTGCAGAGTCTATGAACCAACAATACCACCTGGATATTACCAATAATAGCCCAAACCTAAAAACAACCCAAATAATAATCAGCAAAGGAATAAATAAATAATTATGATGTGTTTATACAGTGAATATTGTACAGCAAAGAAGCATGTAACAGAGTAGATGGATATCATAAACACACTGTTCAGTATAAGAAGGCACAAAAAGAATGAATACAACACGGTTTCATTTAAACAAAGCTCAGAACACAAGGAAAGTTAAACCATATTGTGGTTTAATCATTAAAAAAGAAGTAAATGATTTTCATTCCCATTTCTCTCCCTTTCCCTGCCTCCTCCCTCCTTCTCTTTCTCTCACTGTCCCATCCCCAAGGTGAATTGTAATTTACCAAAATGTAGCCTAAGGCCTCATTCATTCACTACATATTGAGTGCCTACTTCCTATGAGACGTTTGGGAAAGGGAAGTGAAGTCACTCAGTCCTGTCCAACTCTTTGCAACCCCATAGACTATACAGTCCATGGAATTCTCCAGGTCAGAATACTGGAGTGGGTAGCCATTCCCTTCTCCAGGGGATCTTCCCAACCTAGGGATTGAACCCAGGCCTCCAACTTTGCAGGCAGATTCTTTACCAGTTTAGCCACAATATACAAGCAAATCTGAAAGTAGGATACACTGTAGCATGTCACAGAGCTTGTATTCAGCGGTTGTTTTCAGGTTCTTTCCTCAGCCTTGGTGCATAACTTGTACCTGATAGTGGAATACCAACTTGCTCACATTTTTTTCTCATTTGTGAGGCATACAGATTTCATTGCTTCCTGGTTTTGGCTACTGAACTGAAGAGTAATATCAAGTGCAGTATTTCATTAGCCCTACTGCATAAAGCCCTACTGTTACGTAGTGTACTTATTTGTGCTGGAAGCTACTCTCTGTGACAAGTCAACATTAAAGAATGTTCAGTTCAGTTCAGTCTCTCTCGTGTCCGACTCTTTGCGACCCCATGAATCGCAGCACGCCAGGCCTCCCTGCCCATCACCAGCTCCCAGAGTTTACTCAAACTCATGCCCATCAAGTCGGTGATGCCATCCAGCCATCTCATCCTCTGTCGTCCCCTTCTCCTCCTGCCCCCAATCCCTCCCAGCATCAGGGTCTTTTCCAATGAGTCAACTCTTCCCATGAGGTGGTCAAAGTATTGGAGTTTCAGCTTCAGCATCAGTCCTTCCAATGAACACCCAGGACTGATCTCCTTTAGGATGGACTGGTTGGATCTCCTTGCAGTCCAAGGGACTCTCAAGAGCCTTCTTCAACACCACAGTTAAAAGGCATCAATTTTTCAGTGCTCAGCTTTCTTCACAGTCCAACTCTCACATCCATACATGACCACTGGAAAACCATAGCCTTGACTAGACGATGTAGCAGGGCTTAAAGAGTTGCTGGGTAGTGGTTGGATACTTATATTTATGGAAAATAAAAATGTAAATTATATTTCTAGAAGTGACAGCACAGGGTGCTTCACAAATTAGAAGTCACTTATTATCAGAGAATTAAAAACGAGCCTGCATTCAGAGATATGAAAGTTTAGGATAAGGAATCTTTTGAAAGTTATTTTCAAGTGAACAATAATAATACTCATTTTAACATCATAGCATAAAGCTATAGAGCTACCTTTACTGTGGAAAAACAATTTGAATGGACTCGTGTAATGACATGTTCTAATATATATCTAAATAATTTGTGAGATGCCTTTAAAAAGTTATTCACTGGTTTTGATAGAGAAAATGGACACAGCATTCTTGTTTCTTTGCATCTTCGGATTCTTTAATAAAATTCTCTTTAACTCAGATATTTTATATGTGCTTTTCTTAAATTTGGTAATGATGTAATTTCTAAGGGAGAGATTGAGCTTACACTCTGCAGCCCCAACTCTTGATAACACATAGCTATGTTGTATACAGTGCAAACAGGGCAGGCTGGGAGGAAGGGAAAGAAGGAAAGCAGAGGAAGGGAAGAAAAATACTTTGGCCCTGAAACACAAGTAGGTAATTTGCCTTTTAATTGTAGTTATGTTCTTACTTATTGCATTACTGAATTTGATGAACATAATTTGTATTAAAATTTCTTGAATTTAATGTTTTGAATATTGAGTACCTGAATATCGAAAGGAAGCCAGCTTAGCTTTCTAAGCACACACAATTTATGTTTTGAAAGCCTATACTTACTCAACAGTTAGAGTCAAAAACTACTTGAACTTTGCAATTTAGGGATGGGTATATTGTATGTGTGGGCTTCCCAGGTGGCTCAGTGGTAGAGAATCCACCTGCCAATGAAGGAGATGTGGGTTCAATGCCTGGGTCAGGAAAATCCCTTGAAGAAGGAAATGGCAACCTGCTCCAGTATTCTTGCCTGGGAAATCCCATGGACAGAGTATCCTGGAGGGCTACAGTCCATGCAGTTCCAAGAGTCGGACATGAGTTAGTGACTAAACAACAACAGATACTGTATGTGCATAATATTGAAGGTCTGAGCTAGATTTTTCATCCTGATATTTAGTTTTTTCTGACATGATCTGCATACAAAGTGCCCAACAATGTAGATAATTTGCATTTATGTTATTGGAAAAGAAAACTCTAAATGAGATATGTACTATAGTTGTCTGGCTCATTTGACTAGTTAGTTACTCTGGCACTAAAGAACTTTCTGTGATCTTATTAGCTAATTAGCATAGGGTCCTTTTCTCCATCTATATAACAATACAGTGAAGCCAAGTGGGCATGACACAAAACTTGAGTGAACACAACTATTTTGTTTCATTTTAGTACAGATTTCCTTAAAATTTTCAGAAATTATGAAGTCCTGCTATATAAGTTGTGTGTGTATTTCTGCCACAGGAAATGATATGTATTGTTTCATTTTCTATTACAATTCAGCAACAGTTACAAAGATTTATCTTAGTTTCAGTTCTTTTATTAGATTTCATTTACTAACTAATTTCAGAGCAGTAATTCTTTTATGAGGCATTTCTTTTTTTTTAAGGTTTTATTTTTATTTTTTCTTTTTTTTTTTTTTTTTTATAATTTTTTATTAGTTGGAGGCTAATTACTTCACAACATTTCAGTGGGTTTTGTCATACATTGATATGAATCAGCCATAGATTTACACTTATTCCCCATCCCGATCCCCCCTCCCATCTCCCTCTCCACCCGATTCCTCTGGGTCTTCCCAGTGCACCAGGCCGGAGCACTTGTCTCATGCATCCCACCTGGGCTGGTGATCTGTTTCACCATAGATAGTATACATGCTGTTCTTTTGAAACATCCCACCCTCACCTTCTCCCACAGAGTTCAAAAGTCTGTTCTGTATTTCTGTGTCTCTTTTTCTGTTTTGCATATAGGGTTATCGTTACCATCTTTCTAAATTCCATATATATGTGTTAGTATGCTGTAATGTTCTTTATCTTTCTGGCTTACTTCACTCTGTATAATGGGCTCCAGCTTCATCCATCTCATTAGGACTGGTTCAAATGAATTCTTTTTAATGGCTGAGTAATATTCCATGGTGTATATGTACCACAGCTTCCTTATCCATTCATCTGCTGATGGGCATCTAGGTTGCTTCCATGTCCTGGCTATTATAGACAGTGCTGCGATGAACATTGGGGTGCATGTGTCTCTTTCAGATCTGGTTTCCTCAGTGTGTATGCCCAGAAGTGGTATTCCTGGGTCATATGGCAGTTCTATTTCCAGTTTTTTATGAGGCATTTCTTTTACTGATCCTTTTGTATGCTTCTATGGCTTCACAATTCAGTATGGTAGCCACTATCCAGGTTTGACTCTTGAGCTATTGAAATGTGGCTAGTCTGAATAGACATGTAACTGTAGTGTAAAATATAAAATACACTTGGCTTTCAAAGATTTATTACTAAGACGAGAATGTAAAATATTTCACTAGCAATTTTATTGTGTATTGCAGTGATCATATTTTAGAGATTTTGGATTGAGTAAAACATATCACTAAAACTAATTTTTCACTTTTTATGTTTTTAATATGGCTACTTGTAAATTTAAATTAATTATTTAGTTCACATTTGTGGCTCTCATTTTTATTGTATGCACTGTTCTAGAGTCTATCATATTTTATATAAGGAAGTCAGATTTAGAAAGACATATTCTTTCTTTCATCTCTTTCTAATTCTGTGTTCAGGGTTTGCAAAAGTATTTTAAAGTGATATCTATGTTCCGACAGTTAAATGATATCTCTTCTATGTGATGTAGATGTATACATAGCAGAAGGTGTGTTTGACCATTTGACCATTGATTATAATGTGTAAGTGTATCGGTGTGTTCTTGAATGGAGAGAATAAGGAAAAATGAAATGCAAACTACTAAGAGTTGGAAAAGGAAATATGTACTATAGAAAATGCCAGTAAAAAGACCCTAGTACTAATCTTTAGAAATTACATATTGTAATGTAGAGTTACGCTATACTGCAGATGGTTGTCTTTGATAGTAACTGACTTTGAAAACACTGAGAGAAAGATATTTAGTGGTTTCCAAACTGAGAAAAAAATTCCAATCAAATTTTAGTTCCAGTTTTTTTCCTCTTACACAGAGTTTTCATTTGTGAAAGAGAAGATGAAAAATTTCACGTCAGTCATAAAGTCTTAAGACCCAGAGAAGTTCTTTAAGTTCCTATATGATACCAAGGAGAATAATCTTTTTTCTCCTAAAAAGTGATTGCCTCTCTTCCCGATCCCACCCCCATTTCCATGTTTATTTGTTTTGTTTTGTTTTCCAAGAAGACATTTAATGCCCTACTTTGGTTTATTTTCTGTGTACTAAATAAGGAATAACTCTGTTATGTTTTGTATTTGAAATTTTAAGGTACATTTCTTTTTTCTTTTATTTTTAATTTGACTCTTTGTTTTACAGATGAGGGCAGAAGTGCAGTTGACCAAGCAGGTGGTGCACAGATTGTAGTTGACCATTTAAGGTCACTGTGCAGTAAAACAGATCCCGCCAGTGAGAAGCTCTTGACTGTCTTTTGTGGCATGCTGATGAACTATAGCAATGAGAATGGTAAACAAAATTGAAAACTTGCTTTATCTGTGGGGGAGAAATTAAAAATCATCATTACTGTAGTATACACTAAAAATATTTAGAAAAATTATGAACAAATCATTCATATTAATAAGTAGCATATAAAATTAGTAACTAGCCAACATTAAATTACAGTGTTTCAAAAATACAGAAGTGGTCTAATTACTAAATGGGACTAATTGTTGAAGGGTTGTCCATGTTAATCAACACCAAAACCAAGAAACAAAATAATGGTATGGTTTGTGATTTCTTGCTATGAACATTTTATTTATTTATTTTTATTTTTTTTACTTTACAATACTGTATTGGTTTTGCCACACATTGACTTGAATCCGCCATGGGTTACATGTGTTCACATCCTGAACCCCCCTCCCACCTCCCTCCCCATCCCATCCCTCTGGGTCATCCCACTGCACCAGCCCCAAGCACCCTGTATCATGCATCAAACCTGGACTGGTGATTTGTTTCACATATGATAATTTACATGTTTCAATGCTGTTCTCCCATATCATCCCTCCTTCACCCTCTCCCACAGAGTCTAAAAGACTGTTCTGTACATCTGTGTCTCTTTTGCTGTCTCACATAGAGGGTTATTGTTACCATCTTTCTAAATTCCATATATATGCGTTAGTATACTGTATTAGTGTTTTTCTTTCTGGCTTACTTCACTCTGTATAATGAGCTCCAGTTTCATCCACCTCATTAGAACTGATTCAAATGTATTCTTTTTAATGGCTGAGTAATATTCCATTGTGTATATGTACCACAACTTCCTTATCCATGCATCTGCTGATGGACATCTAGGTTGCTTCCATGTCCTGGCTATTATAAATAGTGCTGAGATGAACACTGGGGTACACGTGTCTCTTTCAATTCTGGTTTCCTCAGGGTATATGCCCAGGAGTGGGATTTCTGGGTCATATGGCAGTTCTGTTTCCAGTTTTTTAAGGAATCTCCACACTGTTCTCCATAGTGGCTGTACTAGTTTGCTTCCCCACCAACAGTGTGAGAGGGTTCCCTTTTCTCCACACCCTCTCCAGCATTTATTGCTTGTAGACTTTTGGATAGCAGCCATCCTGACTGGCGTGAATGGTACCTTGTTGTGGTTTTGATTTGCATTTCTCTTAATGAGTGATGTTGAGCATCTTTTCATGTGTTTGTTAGCCATCTGTATGTCTTCTTTGGAGAAATGTCTGTTTAGTTCTTTGGCCCATTTTTTGATTGGGTCTTTTATTTTTCTGGAATTGAGCTGCAGGAGTTGCTTGTATATTTTTGAGATTAATCCTTTGTCTGTTTCTTCATTTGCTATTATTTTCTCCCATTCTGAAGGCTGTCTTTTCACCTTGCTTATAGTTTCCTTTGTTGTGCAAAAGCTTTTAATTTTAATTAGGTCCCATTTGTTTATTTTTGCTTTTATTTCCAATATTCTGGGAGGTGGGCCATAGAGGATCCTGCTGTGATTCATGTCAGAGAGTGTTTTGCCTATGTTCTCCTCTAGGAGTTTTATAGTTTCTGGTCTTATGTTTAGATCTTTAATCCATTTTGAGTTTATTTTTGTGTTTGGTGTTAGAAAGTGTTCTAGTTTCATTCTTTTACAAGTGGTTGACCAGTTTTCCCAGCACCACTTGTTAAAGAGATTGTCTTTTCTCCATTGTATATTCTTGCCTCCTTTGTCAAAGATAGGGTGTCCGTAAGTGCGTGGATTTATCTCTGGGCTTTCTATTTTGTTCCATTGATCTACATTTCTGTCTTTGTGCCTGTACCATATCTTGATGACTGTGGCTTTGTAGTAGAGCCTGAAGTCAGGCAGGTTGATTCCTCCAGTTCCATTCTTCTTTCTCAAGACTGCTTGCTATTCGAGGTTTTTTCTATTTCCATACAAATTGTGAAATTATTTGTTCTAGTTCAATGAAAAATACCGGTGGTAACTTGATAGGGATTGCATTGAATCTATAGATTGCTTTGGGTAGTATACTCATTTTCATTTTATTGATTCTTCCGATCCATGAATATGGTATATTTCTCCATCTATTTGTGTCCTCTTTGATTTCTTTCACCGGTGTTTTATAGTTTTTTATATATAGGTCTTTTGTTTCTTTAGATAGATATATTCCTAAGTATTTTATTCTTTTCATTGCAATGGTGAATGGAATTGTTTCCTTAATTTCTCTTTCTGTTTTCTCATTGTTACTGTATAGAAATGCAAGGGGTTTCTATGTGTTAATTTTATATCCTGCAACTTTACTATATTCATTGATTAGCTCTAGTAATTTTCTGGTGGAGTCTTTAGGGTTTTCTGTGTAGAGGATCATGTCATCTGCAAACAGTGAGAGTTTTACTTCTTCTCTTCCAATCTGGATTCCTTTTATTTCTTTTTCTGCTCTGATTACTGTGGCCAAAACTTCCAAAACTATGTTGAATAGTAGTGGTGAGAGTGGGCACCCTTGTCTTGTTCCTGACTTTAGGGGAAATGCTTTCAATTTTTCACCATTGAGGATGTTTGTTGAGGGTTTGTCATATATAGCTTTTATTATGTTGAGGTATGGTCCTTCTATGCCTGCTTTCTGGAGGGTTTTTATCATAAATGGATGTTGAATTTTGTCAAAAGGTTTTCTCTGCATCTGTTGAGATAATCATATGGATTTTATTTTTCAATTTGTTAATGTGGTGTATTACATGGATTGATTTGCAGATATTGAAGAATCCTTGCATCCCTGGGATAAAGCCCACTTGGTCATGATGTATGATCTTTTTAATATGTTGTTGGATTCTGTTTGCTAGTATTTTATAAAGCATTTTTGCATCTATGTTCATCAGTGATACTGGCCTGTAGTTTTCTTTTTTTGTGGCATCTTTGTCTGGTTTTGGTATTAGGGTGATGGTGGCCTCATAGAATGAGTTTGGAAGTTTACCTTTCTCTGCAATTTTCTGGAAGAGTTTGAGTAGGATAGGTGTTAGTTCTTCTCTAAATTTTTGGTAGAATTCAGCTGTGAAGCCGTCTGGTCTTGGGCTTTTGTTTGTTGGAAGATTTCTGATTACAGTTTCAATTTCCGTGCTTGTGATGGGTCTGTTAAGATTTTCTATTTCTTCCTGGTTCAATTTTGGAAAGTTGTACTTTTCTAAGAACTTGTCCATTTCTTCCAAGTTGTCCATTTTATTTGCGTGTAGTTGCTGATAATAGTCTCTTATGATCCTTTGTATTTCTGTGTTGTCTGTTGTGGTCTCTCCCTTTTTATTTCTAATTTTGTTGATTTGATTTTTCTCCCTTTGTTTCTTGATGAGTCTGGATAATGGCTTGTCAATTTTATTTAACTTCTCCAAGAACCAGCTTTTTCTTTCCTTCTACTAACCCTGGGGTTCATAATTTCTTCCTTTTCAAGTTGCTTTAGGTGTAGAGTTAGGTTATTTATTTACTTTTTTCTTGTTTCTTGAGGTAAGCCCGTATTGCTATGAACCTTCCCCTTAGCACTGCTTTTACAATGTCCCATAGATTTGGAGTTGTTATGTTTTCATTTTCATTCATTGCTATGCATATTTTGATTTCTTTTTTGATTTCTTCTGTGAGTTGTTGGTTATTCAGCAGCGTGTTGTTCAGCCTCCATATGTTGGAATTTTTAATAGTTTTTCTCCTGTTATTGACATCTAATCTTACTGCATTGTGATCAGAAAAGATGCGTGGAATGATTTTGATTTTTTTGAATTTACCAAGGCTAGATTTATAGCCCAGGATGTGATCTATCCTGGAGAAGGTTCCATGTGCGCTTTTAAAAATATAAAGTGTTAAAACAGTTTTTTGTTTATTACTTTATGTTAATACCAGAAGCAACTTTAAAACATAAGCACTGTCTATATAAATAAAATTATTTCCTCTAGATGCTGAATTTACTTGTAACAGTAAAAAAAAAAAAAAAAAAGTAATGAAATCTGGCCTCAGAAAAATAAAGTTCAGAGCAATTGCAGATATTTAATTTCAGAAATTTAATAAGTTTTACATGTAAACAGAACTTTCTTGTCTCTGTAAAACATTCTTAGAATGTTTTATGTCAGAATGATATGTCAGTTTTCAGAGAGCCTAAATGGTTGTTGATTAAACAAACATAAAAATAATGAAGTCTTCTTCACCATACTTTTAAATATCACAAAAAAATCATCTGTCTTCTATGAATTACTGCATGGATCAAACACTCAACTTCTGGTGTGTTCCTAGAATTAATACAAATATGGTCTTTTTGTGACTTATTTCATCATGATATTTTAAGTTGAAGTCTCTTGCAGAGACAAAATTACTTTTATATTCAACATGTAATTGTGTTCTTTCCCATGTTCTAGAAACATGGGGGTCTTTAGGTATATTTGTTATTTCTTCATGAGTCCAAAGAAATGTTCTGAATAATTAAAAAAAGAAAGGTAAACATTGATGACAAATGACTACTGACATTTGACCTTGGTGTTAGTGACAACAGCAAATGGTGGGAACTATAGCCCTTTTCCCGTTGGAAGGGGAGAGCTACTGCTCTTCTCTAGCCGTTGTTTCTGTGTGGCAGTTTGGCCAACTACTGCCAAATCTTTTCATTTGGTGGTTGGAGGAAGCTAAAAAACTAACTTTTTTGTGACTTCTCTTTTTAAATGTGGGATTACATTTGCTTCTTTAGCACTGTACAGGCTAAACAGAATGTGTCCTCAAGTCACATCCTTCCAAGAAACACTGGTTTTAAACTTCTGAATTAAAATTATCCATTATAATGATAATAAAAGTCCTTATTCATTAAATGACTTGCCTATTACTTGAACTGATAACAGATGTAGTCTTTATAGGGTTAGTTTCAATTCTTTTTCTTATCCTCTGGTGGGTTTACTTTTGAAAAGAAAATGCCCTAAACATATTAATAGGCACAGCAGAAATGCAGAATCTGGATAATCTACAAAATGAATAGCCAGTCCCTAAAGAATTGAAATTTGATCATAATACACAGGTATCTGAATTGCATTATGAAATCATTGGCAAGTGAAATTCATGTCACTTCCTTTTCCTTCCATTTCATTTAAGCTTGGATATCTGCAAAAGTGGGACAAGAGCTAAGTGGGAGAATGGTTTAGAAAGATATAAATGAAAGAAACTAGTAAAGTTACTATGGCAGCTTTGGCTGTAAAAGAATTAGTCTTGTTACGCACCTAAACTTGCTGTTTATCCTTTGAGGAAGTTGTTCAAAAATCTGTACAAAAGCATATCAAATAGCCAAAATGGTCTTCAAAAACATCACTAATTCTAATCTGAAGGAGATTGTGATTCTCTATTAATTAGGATATCACACTGTAGGAAAATGTACTGAGAAGGTAATGTTAACACGCAGAATGCATGGTCTAAATGCCTGATATATTTCTTTTGTAAACATTGTTACTCACCCCCCCACCCCCAGGTGTGCAAGTATTCCCAAAAAATAACTTAGATATTTTGGAAAGCTATATTAATTTTTCTTAGAACATTTTTGGAACAGTGATGTTTTTATTCCTTTCTTCTAAAAGCTGCAGTTTGAATGCACTTTTAAAAACTTATTAGGTAAAATAGAAATAGAGTTACCTTTAGTATTTTAAAAGAAGAAATACCAAACTTGTAACTATATTCTTTCCTTCACTTCCTTCTACATTTGTCTATCATGGGAATCAAAGTTTGTGAAGCATTTCTTTTTCTTCATAATGCTCTTTAAGTTAAATTATATCCTTTTTTGTTTGTATAATTATTAAGCATCTTTGTTGTATCCATTATTACTATTTTCTTTAAAATATGTTTAATACTTTCGAACTAAATTTTAGGTCTTGGCCAAGATCAGATCATTTGGTATTGATCTCGTCCACCTGGAGAGCGTTTTGAAACACAGGAGGCACTTTTTATTAGAACTGATAAATGAAATTCCTTTTTATGTGTATTTGCTATTGAATTTCAGTACACAAGCCTCTGCTACTTTCTGAGTAGAATAGTTGAGTGATAAATACCTCCTTGTTACTCTAACAGAAAAATTAACTCTACCCTCAGGCCCAATAACTTGTCTCCTTAGTAGTTAGGAGGTACTCTTGAGCTTCATAGTTAAAAATTTTTAAATATGAAGATAAGAAAATACTGAAATGGTCACAGAGACTCACCAACATAGTTTCTCTAGTGAGAACATTTTCAAATTGTTAGTCTTAAAGGTGGCTTGACACCAGGCTGAGACTCAGGATATCTTGATTCCTGTCCTTTTAGTGGACAGCTCTGAGCATTTCAGATCTTGGAATACAATAAATAGGAAATCAAGTTTCCTAACATGCAGGAAAGATACATAATGAAAACACTCAGTAAAGTCATTTTAATACCCTTTGATAAAGCTATATGAAACTCAGGTTTCATGAGTTCTAAAACTTTAGAAACTGCTAAGACTTTTAAACTAAAAACTAGATGTATTCTTTTGTTTCCCCACTAGTGAAGCAATTAAAACTTTTTATATTCAGACAATTAAGTGTAGACTATCTGAATAGAAAAAAGTTATAATTACTTAGCTAGAAAAGTTGCATCAATTATATTTCTAAATGAAATCATATTTAAATAAAATAACATGAATGAAACTTTTTGTTTAGTGAAAATCATTTCAAATTTTCATTTTTGAAAAAGTCATACCTGTTTTCCAGGTGGTGAGAAAGCACTTCCGTTTTGTGGCCTTCCAAAATATTCTGAATACCTGACTGATGTGGTTAGAGAAAATCATGTTGACAATTTGGCGTTCAGTTTGAGGAAATGTGAACTGTATTTTCTTTATGTAGTTACAGCTTTAAAGTTTTAGTTGTTCTATAAACCAGAACTCAAACTTATTATTGTAGGTATTTCTAATCTCATTAGTTTCTTGGATATTTTTTTCTTGGCTTTGGTTGCTCAGTGCCAAAACATTGCACTGAAGATTGAAAAATTTGTTCAAATATCCAGCTGTTTTCAAATAGAACACCATTTTGGTATATAGTAGGAGTTTGGAAAATATTTATTATAATAGATTGACTTTTCTGGGTGCTTTGTATTGTCTAAATTCTTTTAATCAGCAAAATCAATGATTGGAAGAAAAATATGTTACTGGTACGCATTTTCTTCATTAAATAAGTTAGGACCGTTATAAACTCTTGCATATCACATTAGTTTATATTTGCTGTTTACATACATGGCAGTAGGAAAAAGTGGCATTGAAAACAAGCTGACAGTTAATAGTGCCAGATCTGTGGTTAATAATTTACCATAGGTGATCCACAGACTTGACAAATCTGCATATGTATACTTGAAATTTGATTGCAGCTTGAATAGAAATAAACCAGTTATCTAAAGCAAAGCACCGGAATAATTTAGCACCTTATTGCAGAACCTATGGATGGCCACCATTTTTATTATATTACAAGTAACCATGATAACCAATATATATTTCTTGGAAAACTCCGTAACTGAGAGTTTAAGTTTTTCTTAGTACACTTATGCTACAAACATAAAATATAGGGAAAAATCTGTAATAATTTTAAGAAAAATTATTAATGATGATAAGCATTAAAGCAAAGACTAGAAGTTACTTGTTTTATATAACCTATGCCGTCAGAGAAAAGAGTAGAGGAAATAAACATGTCATCAGGAAAGGAAAAGTTAGTTTCCTTCTGAAGTAACTAATATGCACAGTCTATGATAGGCTTCTTCATGTGACAACTGGTATCATATATACATACATGTGTGTGTGTGTGTGTGTGTGTGTGTGTGTGTGTATGATTTTTACAAATAGAGCTGATTTTTCTGTGATATCTTACTAACTACTTATTACTGAAAGAGTCAATTTCTCTTCTTTTATGGTTCCTGAAATCTCTCTAGCATACTCTCATGATAATTTTATTTGCCACGTGGACTTACAATAATTGAACTGTGTTTGGAGGGAGGCCATCTGTGTGATTTAAGAAGTGCATTTCATGGAGTGTCAGATCCTAAAAATTGAATATAATTATTAAGCCCAGTACTTAAATTCAGTTGTTTAAAATGGGCTTGTAAAGTATATCTTCTCTCTTCTAATTTAAAGAGCACTTAAAAAAAAAAAATAAAGAGCACTTAATATGTAGTTAGTATTAGCTGCTACTTTCATTTCAACCAGCAGTTTCCCAATTCTAATAATATTCTTCATTTTTGTAATGAACAGCCTGATTAACTTGGCTTACTTGATTTTTATTCTTACTTAAAATAAGAAGAATAGAAATTAATAAGGAATAATCCTGATTAAAAACTAAAAATGCACTTTGGCCTGAGCCTCTTGTTTATGTTTTGGTATTACTTTATTATAGGTAAGAAAGAATGCTTCCTAGATGTTAGATGCTTAGAGAAATGATTTTTGCTTTGCATGAATGAGGAACTAGTTTCAAAGTTTACTTACTGTGGGTATAAGCTAATTAATAATTCTGCAAATTTCCTAAATACTAAAACCTTTCTGGCTAACTTAAAGGGGGAAAAAAACAGTGTATCTTTGCAATTTATTGTCTTTTTTCTTAATTACATTAATTTTCCTAAGTATAGTTTTCATTTTACATTCTGTTCTGTTTTTTCTCTTTTTAAAACGGCATGGGAGATGTACTTTTAAGTTCTATCTATTGAAACACAGTTTCTCAGATTACTCTAGTACGTTGAAGTGCATGAAAGACTTATATTAGAATTCTTTATTTACTAATTGCTGTTCTCTTTGTAAAAATTTTGGAATTTTCATTGTTTGACCAACAGAGCTTTCTAATCATTCTGAAGCAGGTGACATTCATGAAGTTCTGCTACAAGTAATGTCATTTTAAACAAATTGTTTTATTGAAGGACAGAGCAGTTAATTGTTCTTGCGCCTTAATTGTTCTTATTCTGCTAATTCTGCCTATTAAACTTGACCAATTAGAGTATTAGCCCTTCATCATAATCCTCCTAAACTGTTACTCTAATAATACTGTTATTTAATGGACAGACTCTAATTTGGTTTTTAGTTGAGGTGTACCAAATGTATATGTTAGTTTAATTCCACATGAACAATTATTACCAGTAATATTCAGTTTTGGCTATTATAGAATGAACTTCTGAATACAAGAATTCAAAATATATCACAAAAAAATGAAGTGATTGCTATAGTTTTGTTAACATTATATATAATGTTAATTATATATACATAAAATTATAAGGTTTTATATATATATGAAAACCCTAAATTAGGGTTAGGGTTAATTATATATATATAATTATAGGGTTATATATATATATAATATGTTAATTATATATATAATTATGTATATGTTAATTATATATGTATAATGTCAATGATAAGATTGACATTATATTAAAGAAGTAATAGCTTTTTGCCGCATTTTTAGCTTCTAGATTGCTTTTATAATCATGACGGTGCATTTAACATGATACTAAACAACCAATTTTAACTGAGGACAGTAGGGTAACAAAATATGTTTGGGGTTTCTCATTCTCTAACATGTAAAAACTTGTAGAAGGTGACTAATAAGATGATGTTGAATATTACTTTTGAGAATGTCCTCATAGTGAAAATTTAAGGTGGCAGAGTTGGCTTTCTGATTTTAACTCATCCTCATAAGATGTAAAGAATTCTCAAATTGGACTTTCTCTTGAAAGATTCATAGCTGGAGTGGAATTAATTAACTAAAAATAAAAAAACTCCTAACATTTATTTTTTGTTGTAAATTCTGAAGAGAATAGATGATAATATCTCTGTTATTCTGCCCTGATTTAATTTTTACATTTATATAGCTTTCACCATCATTAGTTATTGCCACATTTTAATATTGCAATATAAATACACATTTACATTTCAGCTGATAGAATTTCAGCATGTGACGCACATTTGGAAATTTTTATATGAAATGTTTACCTGTATTTGAAAGTGCATATTTAGATAGTGAAGGTAAAACTGAAAGACCAAGCCTTGTTTTTATTGTTCATGTTACACTAATTGAAATATGATGGTATCAAACACATGATCATTGACTATGCAGAAATTTGTAGGTGCCAGAGATGACACTGACATAAACATTCTTGTTTGACAGAGCTGTGGCAAAAGTCAGAGATACATATATAATGGATTTTGGTCAAATATCAGCACATCTTTAATTTAGACCACTTGAAATAATTCATTCAGCAAGAAACTTAGAGCAGAAAAGTGTCATATGTAAACTAACTTGTATGAAAATTAGTAACTATTTTCTAACTACAAATAAAATCTAGTTAACAGCAAACTGCCTATATTTTATTTATTGAAAAATAAATTTAATTGAAAAATGTTTACTGGAAAGAAGTCAGAAATCTTTGGCTTACGTAGATATTTCTTAACACAGTTTATGTGTTGCAAATAACTTATGTAATTTTAAAGTGTAAAAACATAATCATAGTAATTCTCTAGGGTAACTACTATTATTTGTTTTGTTGTTGTTGTTGTTAAAACCAAAGCATTCTTTTGTAAAACAGAATTTTTATGTTTTTAAACACATATGATTACAAGATACATGTGTTGTCTATAAATTAGCCTCTCAGCTCAATTGGCTGTACAAAATTTATGCTTAAATTCATACTTACTGTAGATGTGGCCTTTCAGCCATGCCATAGGAGAGTCAAGACTGAATGTTTTTCTCTCAATTAAGAGCTACTTAAGCAATAGCTGACTGTAGTCCTCTTCTAAAAAACAGACTTTAACCTTTTAAAGACCAGTTTATGTCTGAGATGAAAGCAGAGAATTTTCTTAATGGAATCTTCTTTGTAACAATTCATTATAACAGTAGGTGATCTGTGGTAAGTAATTTAACCTGAAGTGAGTCTAGGGAAAAAATTATCTACTAGATTAAGACATAATCATTCTAGATGTCATTGGATTGAAAACAGGCCTCTTAAGAATAATAAAATATTTTTCCTTTCTCTTGTGATTTGCTTTGAGATTTTCCATTGTTACTGTTGTTTTTACGTTATACTCATTCATGTAATTTTGTCATTTATCTCTAGAACTTTTACAGAAGGGAAATTTTGCTCTGTAGGGACTCTTTTAGTTTCAGAGCTTAGAAACTTTTTCACTTTTTATTGTTAACTTTCAGAAAGTACGAAATGTGTAAGATTATTATTTTTAAACCTCTAGTACTCTAAAATACTAATGAATCTTGATTCTTCTTTTTTTTCTTTAAAATTGCTGATTATCATTGAGATATGTAACCTGGGGCTTAAATTATAAAGGTAATCTGTATGCAAATATAACATGAAATGCATGTTTTGAGTAAACAGAAATTTCAAAATAATTGATTTGAAGTTAATTTTAAACAGTTGTAAATATTTTTGGTTTTATTTGCTCAGCACTAGATTTAGAATAAAAATTCTTCCCTTTCCTGATCAGTCAACAAAAAGATACTAGGTAATAAGTTTAACTGAAATCAGGAAGTCTTGTACTTGCACATGTGTATGTATAAAGTTTTTAACCACAGACCATCCTCTTGGTTGCTGTATTTAAGTCAGTTTACTTTTCAACATGATGATAGAGCTACAACTTGCTTCAGCTCACAAATTATACTGCACTGTTACATCATATATAATTTTTCTTTTTATATATATTTTTGGAAATATAGATGTGCCATTAGTAAAGGGCAATTTTTTTGGTCTTTATTATACCCAAATGATTTTTTATCCAACTCATCAGGATTTATATTTACTTGTTTTTATTGTTTCCACTGTATATAATTAGACTATAGATGTGGTTTTTGTGCAAGCTTATAAATAGGACTGTTGTACTCTTTATACTATTAATACTATATATACCAAATCTATATACTAATGTAGAACCTATGTCTTTTGAATTATCTATATGTGTGTGTTACTTTGACACAGTTTCATCATTATGTCCTATTAATCAGCTTAATAATTTTATAACATTGTAAGGACCTTTTCTTAGGAATAAGATAAACATGTGTTATCTTCGTTAAAAACCTATACTTTTTAGTAATTGATCCACATAACTTCAGTTGAGTTACTAGAGTTCTTGGCATACTTTTCTGGACCTATAATCTATACCAATGTTTGAAACATTAAACTGAAAACTCAGGGGGAAAAAGGTTCTTCAACTTGAGATCTTCTCTCCAGATCTCCATTCTTTGGAGTTTCCATGTGTGTGTGACCTGAAGAACTTGGAACCATTGAAATTCAAATGTAGGTAGGTAAGTGTTCACACCAGCGCATGCGTTGATTGCCTTCTAAATCTCTTTGTATATGCATCTGTATTGCACCCCCTCAGTGCCTTTCTTCCTCTTCCTCCCCATAGATCATGCAGGGCCTGTGTCATCTTGATATTATGTAATTTTGTAATTCTGTATTTTGGTCAGTATTTGTCTGTGATGTGTGTCAGGAGCAATTTTTACAAGTCTTCAGACATTTATGACATTGTCCTGTCTAAAGACTGTCTTTCACACATATGTGTTTGCTATGTATGGGCCTGGGTTGCATTCTTGTGAACTGTATTTGTTGAGCTCTGACATTCTTTTGGAGTTGCTGGTATTCATTGAAGGATGCAATAAGTCTCAGTCTTGAATTGTGTCTCTCATTCTCTCAAATGTATCTAGAGAATGTGAACTGGTTCTGAGGATTTCTTCCAGTTAGTCTTTAATTTATGAGTCATATCCCTGATACCGTTCACAATAGCATGAGTGTCAGCCATGTCCTTTGAAGTATATTAACAGCTTTCTTTGGGCAATAAGAAAAAGTGATTCAACTTAATCATTTGGTTCCAGCAATAAGAACTAATACTAATTTATTCCACACAAACAGGAGCTCTACTTAACCCTCAAAAGAACTATGTATTGATAACATAGTAAGTTGTAACTGAAATAGGCAACCAGATCTAATCATGGAATATTCTCCTAGACTTGAGTAGAATATCTACTCATATAAGCAAAATGAGGTGTCTGGTGCTTAATTAATATTATTTCACTCAAAATATCTAAGCACCAGTATCTAGGATTCCTACCGTGCTTTTAATTTCTTTCTTTTGTCACATCTGCCAAGCATATCGTTGAATTTTAGATCTCTTTTCTATATTTTTCCCCCAATTCCTGTACAAATTAGGTAATCCATTGGCAATGGTTCTTAAACTTTTGATCTCAGGGCTCTTTTAGACACTTAAAAATTACCAAAGATCTCAAAGAATTTTTGCTTATATGTATGGGTTATATCTATCAATATTATATTAGAAATTAAAATGAAGGCATTTTAAAAATTATGTAGTATCACACTTTCAAATAATAAAAACCCATTATAGGTCAACATAAATAGCATCTTTTTATGAAAAAAATAAGTTAAATTTCTTTAATTGCTGAAAAGAACAGCATTTATTTTACTGTGACTGTGTGATGTTAAGAATACAGTGACTACTGATACATTTTGGTGCCATTGACTGGGTTCATGCTAATGCCCCCAGCAGTTTTACTCACTACTGTTGTTGTGCCATCAGTGGAAATGTCAGCATAGTGAAAAAGGCAAATCAAGTCTTGGTATTTTTATGAAAGTAATTTTGACCTGGTGATCCTCTGAAAGGGTTTTTGGGACTCCATTTTGAGAACTGTGTTCTAGGATGCCTGCCTATCTTGAGATGAAAATTTTGTATCAGCCTGTTTAAGTAAAGATATTTCCCTCTTCTGGGCCTCCATTAACAAAGGAGAATGACTTGGCTGCAATTGGCATAAACAGATTTTAGAATTATTTGAGTGTAACTTTTGTTTTAGTTACCTTCATAGAAATGGATATAAAAGATGGGCACCCAAGTGGTCTAAAATGAGGCCTGTCTATTGGATGGTTATATATTTTTTCTCTTTACTTGTGCGTGGTATGTGTGTTGTATGTGAATACCAAATTAATTTGGCTCCTGGGTAGCTTGAAAACACATTTTCATGAAGCAATGTGATTTTCATGAATTATGGCAATTTATACCATATGCCATTGGACTGTGCTACTTTTTCTGCTTATCTACCAGAATTTCAAATATCACTGCTTCAGTTTGTATGCCACAGATTGTATGAAACTCTGTAATGTTTCTTTTTTTGGGGCCCTCTTAGCCCTGGAACCAAAATCCATAATGTTGTAAAAGTGGTCAAAGAAAGTGGTAGAGATGCCAAGTTCAGAAAACATGAGCATTATTTAAGTGGCATTCTCCTGTTATCTCCTTCCTATATTTTGTTATTCCTCTAATGTCCCTGGACTGTTGGATTTTCAGTTTGTACCAACAGTACTGAGGGGGTGTGTGATGCTTACATATATGCAGACATATAGTGGAGTTTGACTCACTCAATGCATGCGCTAGTGCTCACGCTTACGTACCTGAGATTTAATGATTCAGCAGCTCTGCAGTATTTGAAGAGGTAGTCAAAATGAATAAATAAATAAAAATATTGCTAAAGAACAAGGATCTGCAGAGGTGATCCAATTATAAGGCACTCTATCAACTGGTAAGTAACCAAAATAATTTCTAACTTGGAAAGCTTCTTGGTGCATGATCTTTATAAATACTATAACCAAAATACAAATATATACTATAATAGGTGTAATACTATAGGTATAATAGGTGATTTGCCTGTAAGATAATGTAAGTGTTGTGAGTCATTAATTACTGAATTGTATAGTTAGAAAAAATAATTAGCATCAGAAGCATAAAAATGAATCATTTAATTGAATACATTCTTTTATATATATGTCCTTTTAGAACAGACTTCATAATTCCACTGCAAAATTTGAAATTGTTTTAGACTATTTGAACTCTCAGTATAAACGTCATTTGTCTCAGGATTTGTTTTCTATTCTTATTTTGGTAATAAGTCTCTTTCTAGTATAGATGACCCCCCCAACTGAGCCAGATAATATCCACAATTACCATCAGTTTTCAGGGCTGACAAGCTTCTGTTGGCTATCCCTTCATATTTGACTCTAAAAGCAGGAAAAATTAACTACACAGACCTCTAGGCAAGTAACCAATTGGCATGTGAGACAACTCAACCTTACCTTTTCTTTCTGATAATCACCCAGCCATCTCCTTATCTATAGGTTAAGAACTATGTTGTTGTTATGGTTTAGTCATGTCTGACTCTTTGCAACTCCTTGGTCTGTAGCCCTCAAGGCTGCTCTGCCAAAGGGATTCCCCAGGCAAGAATGCTGGAGTGGGCTGCCATTTTCTTCTCCAGGGGATCTTCCCAATCCAGGGATCCAACCCACATCTTCTGCATTGGCAGGCAGATTCTTTACCACTGAGCCACCAGGGAAGTTTAAGAACTCTGAAGAGTGGTAAAGAGATTAGTACACAAACTCCATCAAAGGATGTATGCTATGAGGAAAATGTGTTTTGTAAGAAACAGATTTTTATCTTTAGATAAACATACATAAAAAAAATTTGGAGAAAATTATTAACTTGAAAGTGGCATATAATTTTTAAAAGGAAAAGAAAAAAATTTTGAAAGCTTTCCTCTATCTTTAGATGAACCAGTTATTAGTAGTGATAGTGTTTTGCATAGGCATATGAGTGTCTTTCTTCTTATCTTATTCTCAAAGGCAGTACTTTTGGTTTTCATTTTGGTTTACTTACCTTCAACTTTGTTACAGGTATTCTATTATCATTGTTCATGAAGAGCCGTTGTGAAAATCCGGGGTATATTAAGTACTTTAAAATCAATTAGCTTCTTAGAAAATGAAGGCAAGCAATAACAAAGCCATATTGACCTCTTTACCTCTCAAGCCAAATCTTCCTTTCTTTCCTAAGATGATTGTCACTATTATTAAATAAAACTTTGAAAAGAGAAATATTTTAAGTAACCAGATTTTTTTCCTTGTTAAAACTTTCCTTCCTAACAGTCATCAAAGAACACTCTGCTGCAAATAAATTATTTGAGTGTGTGATATATTTTTCATTCTTTATTATGAAGCAACTGTCTAAGGGGTTCTAAGACTTTTATCTTCTTAGTCTTTATTAAAGTTGCTTTTTTTTCTTATGCTTTTCATATACTCTGTGTCTTCCTGTTATGCAAATGTTACTTTGTCTAACCTTTTAACTTAAAAACCAATGGTAATGTTTAATTGTTTATGCATTTTAAAACCTACTTAGTAAAGGTATAAGACATTAAAAAAAAAACTGGTGATTTTACATATTACTTGAATTATTGTCATTTCTAAATTTCTTTGAAAATTTCATTGAAAAGTTTCAAAATTCAGTTCCTTTGAACTAATGTCTTAAACATTTTCAAGACTTACGAGCGGACTTAACCTTGCTTTACCATAATTGAAATAATATGAAATAGTATTGTGTTTGCAGTAGGGAGT